>NC_086449.1:456723894-457023894 GCF_028390025.1 Pseudophryne corroboree
AGTGTGAGTGCCAGTGTGTATGTCTTAGTGTGTCTTAAGTATGAGTGCAAGTGCATCAGTGTGAGTGCCAGTGTGTGTGTCTCAGTAGGAGCGCGAGTGCCTCAGTGTGTCTGTGTGTCTTAAGTATGAGTGCGAGTGCCTCAGTGTGAGTGCCAGTGTGTGTGTATCAGTGTGTCTGTGTGTCTCAAGTATAAGTGCGAGTGCCTCAGTGTGAGTGCCAGTGTGTGTGTCTCTGTGTGTCTCAATATGAGTGTCAGTGTGTGTGTGTGTCTCAGTATGAGTGCGAGTGTCATTGTGTGTGTGTGTCTCAGTATGAGTGTGAGTGCCTTAGTGTGAGTGCCAGTGTGTGTCTCAGTGTGTCTGTGTGTCTCAGTATAAGTGCAAGTGTCAGTGTGTGTGTGTGTGTGTGTGTGTGTGTGTGTGTCTCTCAGTATGAGTATGTGTGTGCCTCAGTGTGAGTGCCAGTGTGTGTGTCTCAGTGTGTCTGTATGTCTCAGTATAAGGGTGAGTGCCAGTGTGTGTCTCAGTGTGTCTGTGTGTCTCAGTATGAGTGCGACTGTCAGTGTGTGTGTGTCACTCAGTATGAGTATGTGTGTGCCTCAGTGAGAGTGACAGTGTATGTGTCTCAGTGTGTCTCAGTATGAGTGTGAGTGCCAGTGTGTATGTCTCAGTGTGTCTGTGTGTCTCTAGTATGAGTGCGAGTGCCTCAGTGTGAGTGCCAGTGTGTGTGTGTCTCAGTGTGTCTGTATGTCTCAGTATGAGTGTGAGTGTCAGTGTGTGTGTGTGTGTGTGTGTGTGTGTGTGTGTGTCTCAGTATGAGAGTATGTGTGCTTCAGTGTGAGTGCCAGTGTGTATGTCTCAGTGTGTCTGTGTGTCTCAAGTATGAGTGCGAGTGTCTCGGTGTGAGTGCCAGTGTGTGTGTCTCAGTGTGTCTGTGTGTCTCAGTATGAGTGTGAGTGCCTCGGTGTGAGTGCCAGTGTGTGTGTCTCAGTGTATCTGTGTGTCTCAATATGAGTGCAAGTGCCTCAGTGTGAGTGCCAGTGTGTATGTCTCAGTGTGTCTTAAGTATGAGTGCGAGTGCATCAGTGTGAATGCCAGTGTGTGTGTCTCAGTAGGAGTGCGAGTGCCTCAGTGTGTCTGTGTGTCTCAAGTATGAGTGTGAGTGCCTCAGTGTGAGTGCCAGTGTGTGTGTTGCCAGTGTGTGTGTCTCAGTGTGTCTGTGTGTCTCAAGTATGAGTGTGAGTGTCTCAGTGTGTCTGTGTGTCTCAGTGGGAGTGTCAGTGTGTGTGTGTGTGTGTGTGTGTGTGTGTGTGTGTGTGTGTCTCAGTATGAGTGTGTGTGTCTCAGTGTGTCTGTGTAGCTCAGTGTGAGTGCCAGTGTGTATGTCTCAGTTTGTCTGTGTGTCTCAGTATGAGTGCGAGTGTCATTGTGTGTGTGTGTGTGTGTGTGTGTCTCAGTATGAGTGTGAGTGCCTTAGTGTGAGTGCCAGTGTGTGTCTCAGTGTGTCTGTGTGTCTCAGTATGAGTGCGAGTGCATCAGTGTGTGTGTGTGTGTGTGTGTGTGTGTGTGTGTGTCTCAGTATGAGTGTGTGCCTCAGTGTGAGTGCCAGTGTGTGTGTCTCAGTATAAGTGTGAGTGACAGTGTGTGTGTGTGTGTGTGTGTGTCTCAGTATGAGTGTGTGTGTGAGTGACAGTGTGTGTCTCAGTGTGTCTGTGTCTTTCAGAGTGCGAGTGCCTCAGTGTGAGTGCCAGTGTGTATGTCTCAGTGTGTCTTTGTGTCTCAATTATGAGTGTGAGTGTCTCAGTGTGTCTGTGTGTCTCAGTATAAGTGTGAGTGCCAGTGTGTCTGTGTGTCTCAGTATGAGTGTCAGTGTGTGTGTGTCTCGTCTCAGTATGAGTATGTGTGTGCCTCAGTGAGAGTGACAGTGTATGTGTCTCAGTGTGTCTGTGTGTCTCAGTACGAGTGTGGGTGCCAGTGTGTGTGTCTCAGTGTGTCGGTGTGTCTCAAGTATGAGTGAGTGCCTCAGTGTGAGTGCCAGTGTGTGTGTGTCTCAGTGTGTCTGTATGTCTCAGTATGAGTGTCAGTGTGTGTGTGTGTGTGTGTGTGTCTCTCTCAGTATGAGAGTGTGTGTGCCTCAGTGTGAGTGCCAGTGTGTATGTCTCAGTGTGTCTGTGTGTCTCAAGTATGAGTGCGAGTGTCTCGGTGTGAGTGCCAGTGTGTGTGTCTCAGTGTGTCTGTGTGTTTTAGTATGAGTGCGAGTGCCTCGGTGTGAGTGCCAGTGTGTGTGTCTCAGTCTGTCTGTGTGTCTCAATATGAGTGCAAGTGCCTCAGTGTGAGTGCCAGTGTGTATGTCTTAGTGTGTCTTAAGTATGAGTGCGAGTGCATCAGTGTGAGTGCCAGTGTGTGTGTCTCAGTAGGAGTGCGAGTGCCTCAGTGTGTCTGTTTGTCTCAAGTATGAGTGCGAGTGCCTCAGTGTGAGTGCCAGTGTGTGTGTCTCAGTGTGTCTGTGTGTCTCAATATGAGTGCAAGTGTCAGTGTGTGTGTGTGTGTGTGTGTGTCTCAGTATGAGTGCGAGTGTCATTGTGTGTGTGTGTGTGTGTGTGTGTCTCAGTGTGAGTGCCAGTGTGTGTCTCAGTGTGTCTGTGTGTCTCAGTATGAGTGCAAGTGTCAGTGTGTGTGTGTGTGTGTCTCTCTCTCAGTATGAGTGTGTGTGTGCCTCAGTGTGAGTGCCAGTGTTTGTGTCTCAGTATGAGTGTGTGTGTGTCTCAGTGTGTCTGTATGTCTCAGTATAAGGGTGAGTGCCAGTGTGTGTCTCAGTGTGTCTGTGTGTCTCAGTATGAGTGCGAGTGTCAGTGTGCGTGTGTGTGTCTCTCAGTATGAGTATGTGTGTGCCTCAGTGAGAGTGACAGTGTATGTGTTTTAGTGTGTCTCAGTACGAGTGTGAGTGCCAGTGTGTATGTCTCAGTGTGTCTTAAGTATGAGTGCGAGTGCATCAGTGTGAGTGCCAGTGTGTGTGTCTCAGTAGGAGTGCGAGTGCCTCAGTGTGTCTGTGTGTCTCAAGTATGAGTGCGAGTGCCTCAGTGTGAGTGCCAGTGTGTGTGTCTCAATATGAGTGCAAGTGTCAGTGTGTGTGTGTGTCTCTCAGTATGAGTGTGAGTGACAGTATGTGTGTGTCTCAGTATGAGTGTGTGTGTGAGTGACAGTGTGTGTCTCAGTGTGTCTGTGTCTTTCAGAGTGTGAGTGCCTCAGTGTGAGTGCCAGTGTGTGTGTCTCAGTGTGTCTTTGTGTCTCAAGTATGAGTGTGAGTGTCTCAGTGTGTCTGTGTGTCTCAGTATGAGTGTGTGTGTCTGTGTAGCTCAGTGTGAGTGCCAGTGTGTATGTCTCAGTGTGTCTGTGTGTCTCAGTATGAGTGCGAGTGTCATTGTGTGTGTGTGTCTCAGTATGAGTGTGAGTGCCTCAGTGTGAGTGTCAGTGTGTGTGTCTCAGTATGTGTGTGTGTGTGTGTGTGTGTGTGTGTGTGTGTCTGTATGTCTCAGTATAAGTGTGAGTGCCAGTGTGTGTCTCAGTGTGTCTGTGTGTCTCAGTATGAGTGCGAGTGTCAGTGTGTGTGTGTGTGTGTCTCAGTATGAGTGTGTGTGTCTCAGTGTGTCTGTGTAGCTCAGTGTGAGTGCCAGTGTGTATGTCTCAGTGTGTCTGTGTGTCTCAGTATGAGTGCGAGTGTCATTGTGTGTGTGTGTCTCAGTATGAGTGTGAGTGCCTCAGTGTGAGTGCCAGTGTGTGTGTCTCAGTATGAGTGTGTGTGTGTCTCAGTGTGTCTGTATGTCTCAGTATAAGTGTGAGTGCCAGTGTGTCTGTGTGTCTCAGTATGAGTGCGAGTGTCAGTGTGTGTGTGTGTCTCTCAGTATGAGTATGTGTGTGCCTCAGTGAGAGTGACAGTGTATGTGTCTCAGTGTCTGTGTGTCTCAGTACGAGTGTGCCAGTGTGTGTGTCTGTGTGTCTCAAGTATGAGTGCAAGTGCCTCAGTGTGAGTGCCAGTGTGTGTGTGTGTCTCAGTGTGTCTGTATGTCTCAGTATGAGAGTGAGTGTCAGTGTGTGTGTGTGTGTATGTATGTTTGTGTGTCTCTCAGTATGAGAGTGTGTGTGCCTCAGTGTGAGTGCCAGTGTGTATGTCTCAGTGTGTCTGTGTGTCTCAAGTATGAGTGCGAGTGTCTCAGTGTGAGTGCCAGTGTCTCTCAGTAAGAGTGTGAGTGACAGTGTGTGTGCCTCAGTGTGAGTGTGTGGCTCAGTATGTGTGTGTGTGTGTGTGTGTGTGTGTGTGTGTGTGTGTGTGTGTGTGTGCCTCAGTATAGTGTCAGTGTGACATTGTGTAAGCTCACCCGTGCTGTTCCGCGGCCCCCTGGCTGTACTGTTTATGTTGTATTTTATATTGTGCTATACCTAGTGTCACCCTCTCCGTGTAACCCACTGTTGTCACCCTCTCCCTGTCACCCAATGCTGTCCGTGTCACCCTCTTTCTGTCACCCACTTCTGCCACCCTCTCCCTGTCAGTGTCACCCTCTTTCTGTCACCCACTGCTGTCAACCTCTCCCTGGTGTCACCCTCTCCCTGTCACCCAATGCTGTCAGTGTCACCTTCACTTTGTCACCCACTGCTGTCATCCTGTCCCTGGCGTCACCCTCTCCCTGTCACACAATGCTGTCAGTGTCACCCTCTCTTTGTCACCCACTGCTGTTACCCTCTTTGTCACACACTGCTGTCACCCTCTACCTGGCGTCAACCTCTCCCTGTCACCCAATGCTGTTAGTGTCACCTTCACTCTGTCACCCACTGCTGTCATCCTCTCCCTGGCATCACCCTCTCCCTGTCACCCAATGCTGTCAGTGCCACCCTCTCTCTGTCACTCACTGCAGTCACCTACTCCCTGGCGTCACCCTCTCCCTGTCACCCAGTGCTGTCAGTGTCACCTTCACTCTGTCACCAACTGCTGTCATCCTCTCCCTGGCGTCACCCTCTCCCTGTCACCCAATGCTGTCAGTGTCACCCTCTCTCTGTCACCCACTGCATACCCTCCAACATTTTACACATAAAAATAGGTACAAATTAGAAAAAGGGGCGTGGCCACGGGTAAAGGGCTTTTCCTATACTTTCAATGGAAGTTTGGAGAGCCAAAAATCGGTACGGACCATAAAAAAGGTACTGTACCTATTAAAAAGTTACAGTTGGAGGGTATGCCACTGCTGTCACCCTCTCCCTGGTTTCACCCTCTCCCTGTCACCCAATGCTGTCAGTGTTACCCTCTCTTTGTCACCCACTGCTGTCACCCTCTCCCTGTCATCACACTCTCCCTGTCTCTCAATGCTGTCAGTGTCACCCTCTCCCTGTCATCACCCTCTTCCTGTCTCCCAATGCTGGCAGTGTCACCGTCTCTCTGTCACCCACTGCTGTCACCCTCTCCCTGGTTTCACCCTCTCCCTGTCACCCAATGCTGTCAGTGTCACCCTCTCTTTGTCACCCACTGCTATCATCCTCTCCCTGTCATCACACTCTCCCTGTCTCTCAATGCTGTCAGTGTCACCCTCTCCCTGTCGTCACCCTCTCCCTGTCTCCCAATGCTGGCAGTGTCACCGTCTCTCTGTCACCCACTGCTGTCACCCTCTCCCTGGTGTCACCCTCTCCCTGTCACCCAATGCTCTCAGTGTAACCCTCTCTTTGTCACCCACTGCTGTCATCCTCTCCCTGGCATCACCCTCCCCCTTAATATTTATTTTACAAAACTTACAATATATTAGCCGCCTGCTCATCACAAGCATGGCAGTGGCTGCAGCGGGTATGGGTCGTTGGGTCGACTAAACTTAGTTCGACAGTCATTAGGTTGACCATGGAAGGTCGACATGCATTAGGTCAACAGGGTCAATAGGTCGACATGTACTAGGTCGACAGGTCAAAAGGGCGACATGGGTTTTTGGACTTTTTTTGGTGTCATTTTCTTTGTAAAGTGACGGGGAATCCCAATTAGTGCACCGTGTCCCCTCTCAGCTTCGAGCAAGGTTACCGTTCACAATTGTAGTCCACGTGGATCGTCAAGTATGAAAAAGTCCAAAAAAATAAAAAAAGTGAAAAACTCATGTTGACTTTTTGACCTGTCGACCTAGTACATGTCGACCTAGTGACCATGTCGACGTATTGACCATGTTGACCTTCAGTGGTCGACCTAATGACTGTTGACCTAAACTGTGTCGACCTAACGACCGTATCCCGCTGCATCGGACTGAGATGCGAATTAGTGGCTGGGGGGCCAGGGCGGTTGATGGCGGCGATTTTGTAGTAGATTGGCGTTGGCAGTAGCCATTAGCAGCGGCGGCAGTGGGCATCGGCTTGTGGGGCAGTAGGAGACTCAGTGGTGGTAGGGGTCATCGGTGGGCCTCAGCGTACATTAAGGCTGCAGTGCCTCACCAGCCACTGACCTTATCACACGCCACTGGGGTATTACCGCCAATGTGAGTGATTCAGCATGTATGTACACAGCCACTATCAGCAACACGCCCATACTACGTTACCTCTATGTGAGTGTGGTATGGAAGGTAGATAGTAACTAGGTTGACCACTATTGGTCGACAGTAAATAGGTCGACAGGGATGCTAGGTCGACAGGGTATCTAGGTCGACTGATCAAAAGGTCAACCTGAGTTTTGAAAGGTTTTTTGTGTCATTTTCTTCGTAGAGTGACCGGGAACCCCAATTAGTGCACCGTGTCCCCTCGCATGGTTTACTTCACTCACCATGCTTCGGGCAAGGTGCCTCGCTCCGCTACCGCTGCGCTCTGCACAGGTTACCATTCCCAATTGTAGTCCACATGGATCGTTAAGTTGGAAAAGGTTAAAAAAAGAAAAAATTGTGAAAAACTCATGTCGACCTTTTGACCTGTCGACCTAGAACATGTCGACCTAGAGACCCTGTCGACCAATAGTGGTTGACCTAGATAGTGTCGACCTAGTTACTGTCGACCTAGAGACTGGATCCCCCTCTACGTCTGGTTAGCCAACCAATCTGGTAACTGCCTAGGGAAGCCAAACACATTTCTAATACACTTCTTGGTGTGTGCATCTGAATCTGTAATGTAACTCTGTATGAACAACATCAGGATGCATGCGCAGCACAACGCAGACTCATGCAGAGACTAAAAACACATTGGCTCCCACAGGAAAAACACAGACACATTGGCCCCCACAGAGCACAATAAAAAAAACATTGGCCCCCACAGAGCACAATTTAAAAACATTGTCCCACACAGGAAATTACTGTAAACAGACGTTACAACGGTCAACAAAAAAAAAAAATACATTTTGAGTCTTTATTTTAATGACTATTTTATTATTATGTCGAAAAATAAAAAAACCTTAGCTTATTTTTTTTTTAAACTTTGCTTTTGTCCCTTTTACAATGATCAATAAATATTAAAGTTTTTGAATGACCATATAAGGAGAAGCGTGTTTTAGTAAGTAAGGGAGGGGACGAGCGGGGGGAAAGCAAGTGGTATTCTGACCCTCATTACACATAAGCAGTGTGTAACTATTCAGATAGCTAAACCATGTCCATCTCTCAATGCTTATTTCAACTATGCTTGATAACTTTAAACTCCTGGGTTGCAGAATGTCCCCACTTAAATGGCATGGTCAGATTTCATGCAACTGCGCCGTCCCACCCTGTCCCCCCGTTTTTGACGAGGAGATCTGTTCTGCAGATGTGCATAATATAATGTTTAAATATTTTAAAAAATACTTTTTCAACTTTATTAAATAAAATACATTTTAAAAAACAATGTTGTTAACGCTTTTGATGGGAAAAATCGTCAGTTAAGTGGTTAAAGTGCACATGTTACATGCTCACTTGGACCAATTTAAAGATAACATGGGTGCCTATTCGGAAGAGCAAGGTGAATGTTTTCATCACGATGTGATGGACTTTGAACGTCGTTATCCTGTGCAATACAATGAGAGTATAATGGGGGATTATATTTGGGGGCTAATACGAGAAAGTCCATACAATCTCAGAAGAAATACGAAAAATATTAATTTTTAAACTTTTTTAATATATTCTGTTACAGTAGTTGTTTGTTTTTAAAAAAAATTGTAAATAAAAGTATTTCAACTTCATAACAAAAGTTTGTTTTATTTTACATACAATAAAGTTATAAAAATAGGGAAATATTTCTTAAAATCCGAAATTTCATTCTGATAGCTACAAAAGCAAACTTTAAATTAGTAATGTAGAAGAAATAAAAATCAGATATGCAGAACCCAGACAAATTTGTGTTGACTGGTGTTATCCCCCAGAGGAATAACACACATACACACACACACTGGCCTATACAGAAAACAATACAGCACTTTAGCCCCCACAAGAAAACACACACACAGGCCGATCTCCCTCCTAAACACAGATCTGAAACTACTAGCTAAAATGATGGCTAACAGGCTGCAGTTAATTTTACCGGACTTGCTGACGTCACATCAGACTGGGTTTGTCAGGGAGCGACACTCAGAGCGATAAGAATGGCCATAGCGGCAGTCGTAGCGGGAACACAACAAACGATACCTAATAGTATGTTACTCAGCTTGGATACTAATAAAGCTTTTGATTCTGTGGCTTGGCCACACCTGTTTGCGATACTTGAAAGGAGAAGTTTTGATCCGATTTTTATTAAATTAGTTTGATACTTTTATTCTCAACCCAAAACATCTTTATTAATTAATGGAGTGAGGGGGGACCCAATCCAGATGTATAGGGGAACGCGCCAGGGGTGCGTCCTGTACCCCTTATTGTTCTATCACTGTATAGAATCCACTATTTCGCATCCTACAGAATTGGTCAGATTTTAAGGGTATAAAGGTGGGCAGGGAAGAAATAAAGCTGTCTGCCTTCGCAGATGACGTATTATTGTATATGGTCAATCCAAAATCGTCTTTGCAGAAAATCCTGGGCAAATTAGAGGAATATGGTGTGATCTCAGGCTTTACAGTCAATTTGGCTAAATCTGTGGGTCTTTACTTACATCCCCGTATTACTACCCCGCATTGGAGCCGTCAGATTGCAGTGAGGTGGGCAAAATCCTACATTGACTACCTAGCTGTTCGCCTTCCCAAACGACCAGCAGAGCTGTACAGATTGAATATCTCTATGGCGACAGCTGACACGGCTAGAGAACTAGAGGGATGGGCCCACCTTATGCTATCATATGTAGGGAGAGCGAATCTAATTAAGATGGTGACATTTCCGAGATTGTTGTATATATTACAGGCTTTCCCTCTCCTTTTGACTCAGAAAGATATCTGCTTACTGAATGCCCATTTTAGAAAATTTATCTGGGGTGCTAAGAGACCGCGAATTGGGCTGATAAAATTACAGCAGCCCGTCACCAATGGGGGCATTAATTTCCCCAATGTTTTGCATTGTAACCATGCAGCTGTACTGAGATATTTGCGGGATTGGCTACATGGAAAGGATCTTTATGCTAATACATTTATAGAGGAACAATTTCTGATACAATGTAGCTTGACGGGATTCCTACACATGCACGGCAGTGAAATAGGAGACAATATACGCAATAAATCCCTTGTTGTGGACCACAAAACGATTATAGCATACACTTCGACACAAACAAAACTTAAATTCTTATGAAACCCTTTTCTTACCATTCCTAAATAATCCAGAATTCCAGAACGGGCTAGCTGCTTATCCCTATGATAGATTAAGAGCTGAAGGACTTCATAATGTGAGGACACTTTTAAATACAGATACTAGGGCACCTCTATCACAGGCGCAAGCATTAGAAAGATTCCCGACCTTCCGAGTATACCCATTTACCTATATGCAAGCTAAACATTATGTTACATTGGTGATCAGAGGGTTATCAGATAGAAACTGGGACAATGTTTTAGATGTAATGCTACAGTCAGACCTAGCAGAAAAAAGAGCACTATCGCAACACTATGCCTTTTTGAGACAAAACATTAATCATGACCAGGTTCAGTCAGGTATGAACTCTTGGGTTCGCATCATTCCTTCCCTAACTTGTGGCGGATTGTTGAAAGCACTCCAATGGTCGAGGAAAATAATCCCGGCAATTCAATATCAGAAGATGTGTTTGAACATCTATCATAAGGCTTACTTTTCGCCTCATAGGCAACATTTAGCGGGGTTGATACCCTCGGCTTCCTGCCCCAGATGTCACTCTGACACAGCAGATATGTACCATTACTTTTGAAAGTGCCTCCTGCTGAGAATTTTCTGGCTAAAAATAAGACAATTTGCTTTTGACAATCTGGTGAACTATGGTGGTCATTCCGAGTTGTTCGCTCGGTAATTTTCTTCGCATCGCAGCGATTTTCCGCTAATTGCACATGCGCAATGTTCGCACTGCGACTGCGCCAAGTAAATTTGCTAAGAAGTTTGGTATTTTACTCACGGCATTACGAGGTTTTTTCTTCGTTCTGGTGATCGTAATGTGATTGACAGGAAGTGGGTGTTTCTGGGCGGAAACTGGCCGTTTTATGGGAGTGTGTGAAAAAACGCTACCGTTTCTGGGAAAAACGCGGGAGTGACTGGAGAAACGGAGGAGTGTCTGGGCGAACGCTGGGTGTGTTTGTGATGTCAAACCAGGAACGAAACTGACTGAACTGATCGCAGTGGCAGAGTAAGTCCCGAGCTACTCAGAAACAGCTAAGAAATTTCTATTCGCAATTTTGAGAATCTTTCGTTCGCAATTTTGCTAAGCTAAGATTCACTCCCAGTAGGCGGCGGCTTAGCGTGTGCAATGCTGCTAAAAGCAGCTTGCGAGCGAACAACTCGGAATGAGGGCCCATGTCCCTCTCACAGATAAATGGGCAATATTTGGTATGTTACCAGAAGGGCAGTGCATAGAGCAGGGGTGGGGAACCTTTGGCCCTCCAACTGTTCTTGAACTACACATGCCAGCATGCCATGGTAAAGTTTTGCTATTTGGCTATGCTGAAACTGTTGCAGGGCATGCTGGGATGTGTAGTTCAACAACAGCTGGAGGACCGCAGGTTTCCCACCCCTGGAATAGAGAAAGGGTGCAAACGCTTGTTGCTAATTATTAGTGCAGCCGCACGTAAAGCCATACTGCAGACATGGATTGAGGCAACTCCTCCCACTTTGAAACTATTTAAAGATAAATTACACCATGTGTTTAATATGGAGTGGATTGACACTATGTTAGAGAAAGAAAGACGCTCGGCCGGGTTCTTTGGAACCTGGGATAGCTACATCGGAATTTTGCAGACTGACTTACGTAATAGAATACATGACTCCCTGAAGCATATGCAGTGGTATGCTCAGCGCCGTAACTAGGTGTGTGCGGACGGTGCCTAGCACACAGCGCATTTGCCCTGGGGGCGCACCGTCCGCAATCACACCATTTGTCCGCCACTGCCCGCTGTAATGTAAAATAGTAGCGTTGCGCCTCGACTCCTCCTCTGCCGGACGCACCGCTTCTATTATGCATCATTCACAGCGGGCAGCATTGCGCTGGGCAGCCTGAGTCTCTTCCCGTGTGTGTGTGCTCTGCTCCGCGCCTCTCCTCCTGCAGCGTCTACACACTGAAGAGGGACTTCCGTGTCCTGGGTTGGAGCTGGGCTGTGCTGCTGCTGCCGCCGCTCATCAAGGTAAGCCACATGGAGGAGTGTATGGAGGAGTGTAGCTCTTATCTCTCTGATAATGTAGATGCCGGGTGATTTCTGAATGAATCTTCTGTCTATGTAAAAGACATGCTTGCCGGCTTGCTCACATTCCTCACAATAGGAATGTTAAACATGGTCAATCTGACAAAAGTAACCTCCCGACCTCTAGCCATGTCTCACCCGCACATCCTTGGAACACAAGTCGGACTCACAGTAAGCCATCAATCAGGCTTTTTTTTATCGTTGTTGCAGTAGGTGCAGTGCCTGCCATAATGTGTAAAAAAGGGGACGCTGTCTGCCGTAATGTGTAAAAAAGGGGACGCTGTCTGCCGTAATTTGTAAAAAGGGGGACGCTGTCTGCCACGCCCCTTCCCCATGAAGCCACGCCCCTATATATTTTTCACGCGCACTGCCCCAATCTTGCATGGGGGGGGGGGGGGGGGGGGCAATGCCGTTTCTTGCACACAGCGCTAAAATGCCTAGTTACAGCACTGGGTATGCTATTCATGAACTATCGGGAGACCCACCGGTAAATATCTTGCCCCGAGTCGACCTTAACTTAGGTCATTGAATTACTGGAATCGCAGGATGGATCATGGTGTGGAGTTGCGAGGGAAAACAATAACCTTGACACAAGGTCTTTTGGGAGAAGACATTGATCTTTATTTTCGCATGTAGATACAATAGCTGTGAGCTTGAAAAATTTGATAGTTCATAACATTAAAAATACGCATTTTTATATATATTCGATTGAATGTACAGATGATATTCTGCAACAATGTTTGTAAACGTTGACTTTATTGACAATAAGGTTATTATGTACATTGTGGAATTTTGGTGTTTCAATAAAAATTGTAAAAAAAAAAAAGAAGAAAACACACACACACAGACACACATTGGCCCTACACAGAAAAAAATACACATTGGCCAACACAGGAAAAAAAACACATTGGCTTTAACAGAAAAAAAACAAAACAAATTGACCAGCAACATGACCAAAATATACACATTGACCCCCGTAGGAAATAAACAAAAAAACACATTGGTCCCACTAGGGGTAATACAGTTGTTTCAGATGTCTAAAAATTCCAACTAAACGGGACTGTTTAGACACCCAAACAATTATCAGGGATCAATTGATGTTTGAGCGCCCATGCATATCGCACATGTCGCGCCCAAACAGACAGGGTATAGCTATGGCTAAACCCGTCTAAAGTTCGGCTTAGGGCATCCAAACTACTGTTTGGACTCCCAAAGTGCTGATTTACAGCACATTTCTCCTCACACTTCAGGAGGCTGCAATAAGAAATGTCATCCCTGCAGCTACCAGGTGCCTAAACGGAGCAATTCAATCGGCCTCATTGGCCACTACATTAAAAAAAAACACATTGGCCCCCACATTAAAAAAAATAGGATTTTGGTACTGACCAGGTAAATCCTTTTCTTTGAATCCATAGGGGGCACTGGAGTACTCTTGGGATATGGACGGTTCCGCAGGAACAAGGCACTGAATAAATAAAAATTTGAACTACTCCTCCCCTCCATATCCCAGAGTACCTCAGTGTTTTTTTACTGAGCCGAACAGGAGCTATAGAGAGGTTGTCAATGGAGAATTACATATAACAAAACGGACAACAATAAAGTTGACACCTAACGTTACTGACAACATACAGTTGACACCATAACCGATAGAACTTAATAATTTGAACCAGTCGGTGAGAGTGTGTTACCATAAGATTCTCTGAATTTACCACAAACCAGGTAAAACTGCTCTGGGTGGGCGTCCAGTGCCCCCTGTGGATTCAAAGAAAAGGATTTACCTGGTAAGTACCAAAATCCTATTTTCTTTTTCATCCACTAGGGGTCACTGGAGTACTCTTGGGACGTACCAAAGTTTCCCCCATGGGTGGGAGAGCTATTTGGCACCTGTAACACTAGGCGGCCAAAGCTAGATGCTGATGCCGCAAAAGTATCAAACTTGTAAAAGCGCACAAACGTGTGCACTGAAGACCATGTAGCCGCACGGCAAAGCTGTGTCGTAGAAGCTCCACGACCAGCTGCCCATGACGTTCCCACAGAACGTGTGGAATGAGCTGTTACTGATGTAGGTGGCTGTAACCTAGCATGAAGGTAAGCCTGATGTATGGTCAGTTTTATCCATCTGGATAAGGTCTGCTTAGAAGCTGGCCAACCCATCTTGGCAGCATCGTAGAGAACAAACAACGTATCTGTCTTACGAACTGTAGACGTTCGGGATACATAAACGCGTAGTGCGCGTACCACATCCAAGGTTCCAGAATCTCCTGTTAACACAGGAACTACTATTGGTTGATTGATGTGAAAAGAGGACACTACTTTTGGTAGGAAAGCGGGATTCGTCCGAAGTTCCGCTCTGTCATCATGAAACACTAAATACGGTGGCTTGCATGACAAGGCACCCAAATCTGAAACACACCTTGCCGAAGCTAAGGCTAGGACAAAAATTGTTTTCCAAGTGAAAAACTTAATATCCACTTGTTGTAAGGGTTCGAAATATAAAGACTGTAAGAAATCTAAAACCAGATTCAAGTCCCATGGCGCAGTAGGTGGAGTGAATGGAGGCTGTACTCTGAGGACACCCTGCAGAAAAGTGTGTACCGACGGCAATAGAGCCAATCTTCTTTGAAAGTAAATTGACAACGTAGATATCTGCACTTTTAGTGTGGATAAACGCAGACCTCCATCTAACCCCATCTGTAGAAATAACAAAAGACGGGATAACTTGAAAGATGAAGTTGGAAACTTCCTAGCTTCACACCAACCTATATCACCAACCTATATAGGCACGCCAAATTCTGTAATAATGAGCTGCCGTAACCGGCTTCCTAGCTCGTAACATGGTTGGTATAACCGATTCTGGAATGCCCTCTCTTCTTAAGAGGGCTGTCTCAACAGCCACCCCGTCAAACGCAGCCGCGCTAAATCGGGGTAAAGGAACGGACCCTGTTGTAACTGGTCCGGACGTAGTGGGAGCGGCCAAGGATCGTCTGCGAGTAGTCCGCGGAGATCCGAGAACCAAGCTCTCCGAGGCCAATGAGGCGCCACTAGTATGACTGTGACAGACTCTCTTTTGATCCGTTATAGCAGGGGTGGGGAACCTCAGGCCCGAGGGCCGTATAAGGCCCTCAAAGCCACTTGATCCGGCCCGGCCAGGCTCACCTAAACGAGAGGAGATGCCGAGCGCCCGCTGAGATTTTACCACCAGCGAGCGCCCGGCTCAGCAGGAGCCGGAGGCAGGAGCTCACTCCTGAGCTCCAGCTTCTGGCTCAGGCAGTGTACATGTGTGGCTGTGCGGCGCTATGGGAGAGACGTTATGACATCTCTCCCGTAGTTCCGAGGAGAGGGAGGGCAGCGGTCTGGAAGCAGGGCTGGTGAGCATTGTGTTTTTTTTCCCCCTTTTAATGTGTTGTGTGTAAGCGGCGCTACTAGGGGGCATATTTAATGGGGCATATCTAATGGGGCATAAATACAGGGGGCATATTTAATGGGGCATAACAACTGACGGGGCATATCTAATGGGCCAAAACAACTGACAGTGGGCATATCTAATGCGGCATAACAACTGACTGGGGGCAAATCTAATCGGGCATAACAAGAGACTGGGGCACGCTAATTTTTAAGTTGATAATTTTTGTATGGCCCCCGAAGGATTTTAGAAATATCCAAATGGCCCTTGGTAGAAAAAAGGTTCCCCACCCCTGCGTTATAGCAACAGAGGGAGCAGCGGAAATGGTGGAAACAGATACACGAGGCTGTACGGCCACGTGATTGTGAGAGCATCCACCGCCACTGCCTTTGGATCTCTCGTTCTGGACACGTACTGGGGCGTTTGGTGATTGTGGCGAGATGCCATCAGGTCCACTTGAGGGTAACCCCACCTCTGGACCAGCATGTGAAACACCTCTGGATTTAATGCCCATTCTCCTGGATGAAAATCCCGACGGCTGAGATAATCCGCCTCCCAGTTGTCCACTCCCTGAATGAATACTGCCGACAATATCACTTGGTGATACTCGGCCCAATTGAGGATTCGAGCTACTTCCCGCATTGCCATGCGGCTTTTCATAGCCCATGGAGGGTCCGGGGTTGAAATTGTCTTTGAATCCAGAGCGGAAATTGTATTTGTAGCAGAATTCACCAAACATACTGTACATGTGGTAGATCCATCCGGTAACACACTGTTACAGTCTTACTCATTATGCCGACAGACAATACAAAATACAAAGACAGACAACTTGCGCGACTCAGTAAATAGCACTAAGGTGTCTCTATAAATATATATTTGGCCAAGTGCAGTGCACGCCAGCAATATGAAATCTGATCCCAAAATCCCCCTACAACCCTGCGCCTTCAATGGAGTAGAGATGTAGTACAGGAAATTCTGGAAACACAACAGGAAAAAACAGGAAGTATGGTTAAATATGTCCCTCATGCTTACAGTATAACACAAAGTGCAGACTTATAACTTATCCAAGCAGATTTAAATAAAAACATACATATGCTGTATTTAAACCTTTAGTGTAAGACCTACACTCCCATCTGCACCTGTAAGTGAAACCTGTTAACAAAGGGCTTAATAGCCTATTCTAATAACATATGCAGCGCAGCTGCTGCTAAGACACACTTCTCCTCTTGCTGTGTGCTCCCCCCCCCGGGCTCTGTGTACCGCTCTCTATTACACGGAGCCGGGCTTACATATGCTGAAGAGGGAGCCGGGAAGCGGCAGCGGGAGCCGGGGAGCGCGCTGCATAGAGCCGTGGAGTGGCCTATGCATGAAGAACGTGGCCGGCTCGGCTTAGTGAGCGGCGGGAGGCAGCGGTAATCAGGTTGCGGCGGCGGGCGCTGGAATCGGCGGCGGGCGGCTGGAAGCAGCGGCGGGCGGCTCACACACACACACAGTGTCCCCACACAGCGGGGCGGCAGCGTGAGCTGACCGCCCTGTCCCAACATACCTGGACCCTGTGGTGAGGGCTATGACGGGGCTTCTTCTGTAAGTTCCGTCCAGCCTTTCCTGCAGGTAGTCCTGCACGTGGTTGTAAGGGAGCTCTTTCAGAGAGGCCCGACACGCCACAGCTGCTTGTTGCAGCTTCCACTATCCCGGACCAAAGCCTATTGGAAGGGGGGAAGGGATGTGGAACAGTCGAAAAAAGAAAGAAAAAAAAAATCCAAAAAGTGTGGATCAGCTCCACACAAGCCTTGCTACTGTGAGCACCGAAAAAACACTGAGGTACTCTGGGATATGGAGGGAAGGAGTAGTTCCAAATTTTAATTTATTCAGTGCCTTGTTCCTGCGGAACCGTCCATATCCCAAGAGTACTCCAGTGACCCCTAGTGGATGAAAAAGAAAACCCTCATATTGGCACCCACAAGAAGAAGAAAAACACATTGGTCCCTACAGAAAGCTATAAAACACATTGGTGCCTCCTCAGGGAAAAAAAACACTAACCCCGATATGAAAAATAAAAAAAACATTATACGCCCACAGAAAAAGAATAAAACACATTGGCCCATGCATGGATTAAAATAAAAACGCATTGGCCTCCACAATAAAAAAAACGGGTGGATAGTGTATGTCCCTGAGTTGGGGTGTATTGTGTCTACGTGAGTGACACAGAGATAGACGCTGACACACAGACACTGACACACTGACAGACCTTGATGTTGACACAGACACTGACACAAATGCTGACACAAACATACAAATGCTGACACAGACAGATGCTAACACACTGATTCTAGCACACAGACTCTGACACACAGATGCTGATGCCCTAACACACAGACACTGGCACAAAGAAAGATGCTGACACAGTGATGCTGACACCCAGATGCTAACACATAGAAGCCTACACACACACACACAGACACTGACTCACATACAGACGCTGACATACCGACGCTGACACACAGACATGACACACAGACAGATGCTTACACACTGACACACAGACGCTGAGACACTGACACTGACCATTTCACTTTCCCATCATGTGTGTCCCTTGCCTCCATGCATGCAGCTGCCAGGTGGTATTAGATGTTGTCAGATTCAATGCACATAAGTAGCTGACATACAGCCGGCAAATATCCCGCAGTATACAGCCATCAGCAGCCCCATTCTCTCCCCCCACAATGGGCGGCAAACCCACTCTCTCTCTCCTCCCAATACAGTATGTGGCAACCACTGGCAACCTCCCTCAGAGTCTCTTCCCCAAGCAGCGTCTGGTAAACCTGCCATCTCTGTCCCCCCACAGCACCGTGCAACACCACTCTCTCTCCAACCAGCAGCGGCCTGCAACCCACCCCACTCCACCCACACCACCTCTCAGTGGCTCTCGCCCTCCACAGCCACTGGCAACCTCCTTCTCTATCCCCAGCAGTCTCTGGCAAAGCTACCATCTCTATTTCCCCCCGCAGGACCTGGCAGCAGCCCTAACCCTCCTCCACCACAACGGCTCTCTCCCTCTTCAGCAGCCAGCAACCCCCCCCACCCCCACGCAGGAGCTCACTCTGTCGTACTCTCTGTCCACATCGACCAGCAACCTTCCCCTTCTCACCACCTCACAGCGTCTCTCTCCCTCCGCAGCGGCTGGCAACCACATCCCCTTAGTAGCGGCTCATGGTTTGTAGTGGCCGCCGGGTGCCGCAGTGGTGGAAGGAGGGCTGGGGCACCATATATGAATCAGCCCAGTGCCAGGGTGAGCACGGCCAGTAAGGAGTGGATGGGGCCTGGCCCACCAGCAATCTGTCCCGGCGTCCCGCCGGCCCAATCCGCCCCAGGCCACGCCCTCCTGTGTAAAAATCTAAAAATGAAAAGGTGGCAATCCTATGTAACATGACTGGTGTCATGGAGATACTTTAGGGCAGATGTACTAAGATGTACTAAGCTTTGGAGAGCGATAAAGCATACTTACGTACTTTTAAGGAGGACAAGCAGGTGGGCTGTGATGGGGGCAGGGCAGGATCACTCGCATCATTAGGCCACACCCACTTGTGGCAAAGTGACACAAAGTGCTCATATTTGAATATGGGATGGGGCCCAAATTACGCAATTAACAATATTGCATCACCAGGCTCCGCCCCCTCCACGGATTTCAATTACTGTTCTCCCCATTCTGCCCACTTCACTAGGAAGTGGGCAGTACACGGGAGAGAAGCTTACTCTGCCAGGGGTAGGGGGACTACCCCAAAAATCGTGAGTCCCCTGAATGATTCGGAAGAGTAGGCAAGTATGGGATAAAGTGGATGGAGATAAAGCATCAGCCAATCAACGCCTTACTTCCATGTTACAGGCTGTGTTTAAAAATGACAGGAGCTGGTTGGCAATGCCTTAACTAGACATTTTAGCGCTGCATACAAGAAACACCATCAGCACCCCCCCCCCTTCAATATAGAAAAAGGGTGCGTGCAAAAAACATAGGGGCGTGGATTCATGGGGAAGGGGCATGGTCACAGAGCTCCCTTTACATATTAAGGCAGACAGAGCTCCCTTTTACACATTACAGCAGACAGAGCTCCCTTTTACACATTACAGCAGGCAGAGTGTCAGACTTGGTTTTGTCTGTGTCCCCGGAGGGGGCGCTAGTGGGTCAGTGGAGGTGGATGGGAGAAAACGAGGAGGCTGGATTATGTTTCTGCGCATGAGCGCAATGATATTTATTAGACAGATGGTTCACAAAACGGCAGCAGAAAATAACAGTAGGAAATGCAAATGTCAATTGTACAGCGTGGCAGCTGAAAGTCTATGGTAACAGAATGAATGGTAACTGATGAAATGATAACCGGTAGTGATGATAACAGATGAGTGATAACTTGGCAGAGAATATTCTGGTATGGGAACCAGAGCAGATTAAAACATGGAACCAGCAGAGATGGTGTTGTATGGCAAACCTGGTAGCAGAGGCAGGAGTCTGACTATGTCCACAGTGCAGGTGATGAGGCACTGACAGCAAGCAAGCTGTATCACAGGTGGAGAGATGGAACACACCTGGAGTCAGTCTCTACTGCTAGGCTGAAGCACACAGAGATGGTGGTGAGTGTGAAGCCTGTAGATGGAAGCAGGTATTGCTGGCGCTTGTAGTTCCACGGAGCTGTGAGAAGTAACCAGGAGTACAGAGTCTCAGGTAGATAGCCAGGAACACGGAACAGCAGGTAGGTATCCAGGTACACGGAGGAAACAGGAACCAGATCCTTACACATGAGTCGCAGGAGTGACACAAAGTTCAGGATGCCTGCAGACTGATCCTGCAGCTTCATATATACCCCTTGTTACACAGTCATTGGTGGAGTGAGGAAAAGTGGGTGCGGCCAAGCACCGGATTGGCCGCCGTATGCTGACTGCTGGAGGCTGTCATGGCGGCGCCCATGCCGCGGCCTAGCGGGAACGCGGCGTGCTACACGCCCGCTATCACAGGAGCGCTCCCAGGCCCAGGATGGCGTCTGATGGCAGAGACGCGGATGACAGATGAATGCAGGGACCCAGGACGGAGTCCGCAGCGGCGGACAGATGTCACCGTGGTGAGTCGATTCCTGACAGTACCCCCCCCTTTAAGGGTGGGCACCGAACACCCACGTGGCTTGGAAGGATGAGTGTTATGGAAGACACGGACCAACCTTGGAGCATGGACATCCAACGAATTTACCCAACTTCTCTCCTCTGGGCCATAACCGGACCAATCGACAAGGTATTGAAGACGTCCATACCGGCAACGGGAATCCAGAATCTTGCCAATCTCGAACTCCACGCCCCGCTGAGTTCGAACTTTGGGACCAACTGGAAGAGCTCTTTGGAAACGATTCAGGACTAAAGGTCTGAGGAGAGAAACATGAAAAGCATTAGGTATTCGCAGAGAAGGTGGTAACTTCAGCTTGTAGGCCACAGGGTTGATGACTCTTTCGACAGGAAAGGGACCAATGAAACGTGGTGCAAATTTCATAGACGGGACCCTAAGACGGAGGTTTCCGGGTAGACAGCCAAACCTTGTCCCCAGGTTTCAGGCTAGGAACTGCACGTCTTTTGCGATCAGCAAAGTATTTATACCGGCTGGAGGCCTTTTTGAGAGAAGTGTGAATCTTCCTCCAGATTGAAGAAAACTGACTCAGGGCAGTAGTGGCAGCAGGAACATCCATGTGAGGGAGTTCTTGGAAATCTGGAACACGAGGATGTTGCCCATACACTGCAAAGAATGGAGTCGTCTCAGTAGCAGTGCGGTAGCGGAAGTTGTGGGCAAACTCGGCCCATGGGAGCAGATCAAACCAATCATCCTGAGAAGATGAAACATACAACCTTAAAAATGTCTCTAGTTCTTGATTTACCCTCTCTGTCTGCCCATTCGTCTGAGGATGGTAAGATGACGAGAACTTCAGTTTAACCTGCATGGCAGAACAGAGAGCCCTCCAAAACCTCGCTACAAACTGTACACCTCGGTCGGATATTATTTCTGAGGGTAGACCATGTAAGCGGAAAATCTCCCGTAGGAAGATTTGGGCGAGTTTTGGGGCAGAAGGGAGACCCTGGAGAGGAACAAAATGGGCCATCTTGGTAAATCTGTCCACTACAACCCAGATGGTATTGTATCCTTGAGAAGGAGGAAGGTCGGAGATAAAGTCCATGGACAGGTGTGACCAAGGGCGACTAGGAACAGACAATGGTTGTAACTGACCTGCTGGAGACTGACGAGGAATCTTGTGCTGCACACACTTAGGACAGGATGCCACGAAATCCTTGATGTCAGCTTTCATCTTTGGCCACCAGTATGTCTCAGAGAGGAACTTGAAGGTTTTCAGAACACCGGGATGACCAGTGAACTTGGATTGATGGGCCCAAGACAGCAACTTGGGACGGAGTTCTGGGGAAACAAAAGTCTTACCAGGAGGAGGAGCTGGGGAGACTTGAGATGCAGCAAATACCACTGGACTCAGGATGGAATGTGGAACTGAGTCAGGCGTTTCCTCTTCGGATTCCATAGATCGGGATAAGGCGTCAGCTTTAACATTCTGCGAACCTGGGCGGAAATGAAGCTTAAAGTTAAAACGTGAGAAAAACATAGCCCACCTGGACTGGCGAGGATTAAGGCACTGGGCTGCCTTTAAATATAGCAGATTTTTATGATCCGTGTAGATGTTGAACGGATGTTTGGCCCCTTCCAGGAGATACCTCCATTCCTCGAGGGCCAGCTTAATCGCCAGTAGTTCTTGATCTCCAACGGAATAGTTAGCTTCTGCAGGGAGGAATTTACGAGAATAAAATCCACAGGGGTGGATTTTCCCATCAGTTCCCTTCTGGGAGAGAACAGCTCCAACTCCAACTGTAGAGGCATCCACCTCCAACTCGAACGGTCTGTTTACATCTGGCTGGGACAGAACTGGAGCAGACATAAAGGCCAGCTTGATTTTCTGGAAGGCCACTAAAGCCTCTTCTGACCAATTGGAATGGTCTGCCCCTTTCCGAGTTAAGTTGGTAATAGGAGCGATGAGAGTGGAGAATCCCCGAATAAATTTCCTATAGTAGTTGGCAAATCCCAGGAACCGCTGAATAGACTTGAGAGAATTTGGAATGGACCAATTGGCAATGGCTTCCAACTTTGTCGGGTCCATCTGGAGATCCGATCCGGAAATTATATATCCCAGGAAGGGTATAGAGGAAACTTCAAAGGTACACTTGGATAGTTTACCGTAGAGCCGGTTCTCACGAAGACGTCGGAGGACTTCACGGACTTGTAGACGATGAGAGGGAAGATCTTGGGAAAAGATGAGGATATCATCCAGATGTCAGGAATCGTCTCACCAGACTGGCATCCGTCCGCCGCTGCGGACTCCGTCCTGGCTCCCTGCGGTCACCTGTCACCTATGCCCCTGCCATGGGACATCATCTGGATCCTGGGGGTACTCCTGAACCAGCAGGCGTGTGCGCGCCGCGTCCTCGCTAGGCCGCGGCGTGGGCGCCGCCATGACAGTCTCCAAACAAGCTAGTATGCTGCGGCCAATCCGGTGCGTGGCCGCACCCACTTTTCCTTCTTCCATCCAATCCCTGCACACCATGGGGTATATAGGAGGCTACAGTTTCACCTCACAGGCATCCTGGACTTTGTGTCATTCTGACAACCTGCATGAAAGGATCAGCTCCTGTCTCTCCTGAGTTCCTGCTAGAACTTATACTCCTGGTGATTCTGCTTACTCCCGTGGAACTTCAAGGCTCAGCAATACCAGCAACCTGCATTGGGCTTCACACTAATCACCACCTTGTGTGCTTCAGCCTGCGGTTGAAGACTAAACTCCAGGTGTGTCCATTCCTCCACCTGTGACACAGCTTGCTGCTGCCAGTGCCTGATCACCTGCACTGTGAGTTGGTCTCCTGCTAATGCTCAGGTTTGCAATACTTCATCTGCCTTAGTTCTCTGTTTTAAACCCTGCTCTGGTTCCCACACCGGAATCATTCCATTGACTTTCATTCCGTTGTTTATATTCTGGATATGATTTCTCAATTCATCCATCACCCATTGCCATAGACTTTTGTTATCATTTCAAGTATTGACTTTTCATCTGTTATTATTTCTGCTGCATTTCTGTTATACTTTCTGCTGAATAAATACCATTGCGCTCATGCGCAAGAACGTGTTACAACCTCCTCGTCTCTTTCCTCCTACCTCCACTGACCCACTAGCGCCCCCTCCGGGGACACAGACCAAACACAATCTGACAGTAAGTCCAGGATCTATGGACTCGGATGGTGGACGGAGTGTGGGGTCAGAGGCCTTGCAAAATCTGGTCTCCCGTCTGGATGGTCAAGAGGTTGCGCAGCAGCAGATGTTTCACTTTCTACAAGGGATGTCCTCCCGATTGGATACACTGCAGCAGTCCCTGCCAAGTGTACTCTCACCTACTGTTACCCCAGCACCTGCCAGTGCTGTAAGTTCTTCTGTGTCGGCTGCATCAGCTCCAGTGTCACGTCTGCACCTGCCCGTGCCGAGCAAATATGATGGCAGTCCTAAATCATGTCGCGGGTTCCTAAACCAGTGCGAAATACAGTTTGAGTTATTGCCACATAACTTTCCTACACCAAGGTCCAAGGTTGCCTACATCATTTCCTTACTCTCTGGATCTGCTCTGAATTGGGTGTCCCCCCTGTGGGAACGTGCTGATCCCCTGATCAGTAACTACTCTGACTTCGTGTCAACCTTTAGACGGATCTTTGACGAGCCCGGTCGTGCAACATCAGCTTCGGCAGACCTGATCCAGATTCGTCAAGGTAACCGAAGCATGGGACAATATGTCATCCAGTTCCAGACGTTGGCTGCAGAGGTCCAATGGAACAACCAAGCTCTGGTAGCAACCTTCTGGCACGGACTTTCGGATCGGATCAAGGATGAACTGGCAACCCGTGACATTCCTGCTCAACTGTCTGACTTGATCTCCCTGTGTATAAAGCTGGACTCTCGCATCCGCGAACGCAATAATGAACGCGCTCGGAGTGAGTCTCGCAGAGTAAGGTTCATACCTCCTGTACAGTTTCAGCCTTCTTCTTCTTCTGACGAGCCTATGCAGGTAAATAGGTCCCGCCTAACTCCTGAGGAACGGGCAAGAAGAATACGAGAGAGGCTCTGCCTATACTGTGCTGCTGCGGGTCATCAAATTAACTCCTGCACAATGCGTTCGGGAAACGCCAGGTCCTGACTTGTATGGAAGGAGTCAAGTTGGGATCATTCTGTCAAGCTCCTTCTCAACAGGATCTCATTCTTCCAGTGACGCTAGAAACTTCTGCTGGGCTCCAGTCTGCGTCAGCATTAGTGGACTGCGGTGCTGCAGGAAATTTTATCACCCAAGCTGCGGTAAACAAATTCTGCCTGTCTACCTGTGAACTGTCTTGTCCTGTTTACATTACTGCTGTGGATGGTAGTAGAATCACCAAAGGGAACATTTCACATCAAACTACCCCAGTGGTTCTGGGAGTTGGATTTCTCCATTCAGAAATTATCAAGTTCCTGGTCATTCCTCAAGCCACCCAGGAGATTGTCTTGGGCATGCCTTGGCTCCAGCTACATAACCCACAGTTCGACTGGACAACGTTGCAGCTTACCTCATGGGGTTCACACTGTCATCATTCCTGCTTAGCCCAAGTGTGTCCTCTTAAGTCCACCGAAGTGAAGTCACAGCCAAGTCTCCCAGCAGTCTATCAAGACTTCGCAGACGTCTTCTGCGAAAAGGCTGCTGATATCCTGCCGCCCCATAGGGAATGGGATTGTCCCATTGATCTCCTTCCTGGCAAGAAGCCACCCAGGGGGCGCACCTATCCTTTGTCTGTTCCTGAAACAGAGGCGATGAGCAACTACATTAAAGAGAATCTTCAGAAAGGATTCATCCGTCCGTCATCGTCACCCGCTGGCGCAGGTTTCTTCTTTGTCAAAAAGAAGGATGGAGGACTGCGTCCATGCATTGACTATCGGGGTCTCAACGACATTACTGTCAAGAATAGTTATCCTTTACCACTCATTACCGAACTGTTTGATAGAGTTAAGGGGGCTCGCATCTTCACCAAATTAGATCTCCGCGGTGCCTATAACCTCATCAGAATCCGGAGTGGTGACGAGTGGAAGACAGCCTTCAACACTCGAGATGGCCATTATGAATACCTGGTAATGCCATTTGGGTTGAGTAATGCTCCAGCGGTATTCCAACACTTCGTGAACGAGATTTTTCGTGATGTCCTGTATAAGTACCTTGTTGTTTACTTAGATGATATTCTTATCTTTTCTCAAGACCTTCCATCTCATCGCCTACAAGTCTGTGAAGTTCTCCGACGTCTTCGTGAGAACCGTCTCTACGGGAAGTTATCCAAATGCACCTTCGAAGTTCCCTCTATACCCTTCCTGGGGTATATAATTTCCGGATCGGATCTTCAGATGGACCCGGCAAAATTGGAAGCCATTGCCAATTGGTCCATTCCAAACTCCCTCAAGTCTATCCAGCGATTCCTGGGTTTTGCCAACTATTATAGAAAATTTATTCGAGGATTCTCCACTCTCATCGCTCCTATTACCAACCTGACTCGGAAAGGGGCAGATCATTCCAACTGGTCAGAAGAAGCCTTGGCAGCCTTCCGGAAGATCAAGCTAGCCTTTATGTCTGCTCCAGTGCTGTCACAGCCAGATGTCAACAGGCCGTTCGAGTTGGAGGTAGATGCCTCTAATGTTGGGGTTGGAGCTGTTCTCTCCCAGAAGGGATCTGATGGGAAAGTCCACCCTTGTGGATTCTACTCTCGCAAGTTTCTACCTGCAGAAGCTAACTACTCCGTGGGAGATCAAGAGTTATTGGCAATCAAATTGGCTCTCGAGGAATGGAGATATCTCCTAGAAGGGGCCAAACATCCGTTTAACATCTTCACGGATCATAAGAACCTGCTATACCTAAAAGCAGCTCAGTGCCTTAACCCCCGCCAGTCTAGGTGGGCTATGTTTTTCTCACGTTTTAATTTCAGGCTTCATTTCCGCCCAGGTTCACAGAATGTGAAAGCCGACGCATTATCCCGGTCCATGGAATCAGAAGAGGGAACATCTGACTCTGTGCCACATTCCATCCTGAGTCCCGTGGTTTTCGCTACCTCTCAAGTCTCTCCAGCTCCACCTCCGGGTAAGACTTTTGTTTCCCCAGAACTCCGTCCCAAGTTGCTAGCTTGGGCCCACCAATCCAAGTTTACTGGTCATCCTGGTGTCCTGAAGACATTCAAGTTCCTTTCTGCCTCATATTGGTGGCCAAAGATGAAAGTGGACATCCAGGATTTCGTGGCATCCTGTCCAAAATGTGTGCAGCACAAGACTCCTCGTCAGTCTCCAGCAGGTCAGTTGCAACCCTTATCAGTCCCTACTCGTCCTTGGTCTCATCTATCAATGGACTTTATTACTGATCTTCCACCTTCTCAGGGACATAACACTATTTGGGTTGTAGTGGATAGATTTTCCAAGATGGCTCATTTCGTTCCTCTCCAAGGTCTCCCTTCTGCCCCGAAACTAGCCCAGATCTTCCTACAGGAGATCTTCCGTTTACACGGGTTACCCTCCGAAATAATATCTGATCGGGGGGTACAGTTTGTTGCTAGGTTTTGGAGGGCCCTCTGTTCTGCCATGCAGATAAAATTGAAATTCTCGTCTTCATACCACCCTCAGACGAATGGGCAGACAGAGAGAGTCAATCAGGAACTAGAGACTTTCCTACGGCTATATGTGACATCCTCCCAGGATGATTGGTTTAATCTGCTCCCATGGGCCGAGTTTGCCCATAACTTTCGTTACCACACTGCTACAGACACGACACCCTTCTTTGCAGTCTATGGGCAACATCCCCGAGTACCTGAGTTTCAAGAACTTCCTCACATAGATGTTCCTGCTGCCACTACCGCTCTGACCCAGTTTTCCTCCATTTGGAAAAGAATCCACATTTCTCTCAAGAAAGCCTCCAGTCGTTACAAGGTCTATGCCGACCGTAAGAGACGTGCGGTTCCCCATTTGAAACCGGGGGACAGGGTTTGGTTATCAACCCGCAACCTTCGTCTCAGGGTTCCATCCATGAAGTTCGCACCACGCTTCATTGGTCCTTACCCTATTGAGAGTGTCATCAACCCAGTGGCTTACAAGTTAAAGTTACCACCTACACTTCGTATTCCTAATGCCTTTCACATCTCTCTCCTCAGACCTCTAGTCCTAAACCGCTTCCAGAATACTCTTCCAGCAGGTCCCAAGGTTCGAACTCAGCGGGGCGTGGAATTTGAGATCAGCAAGATTCTGGACTCTCGTTGCCGGTATGGACGTCTTCAGTACCTGGTCGATTGGTTCGGTTATGGCCCAGAGGAGAGAAGCTGGGTGAATTCATCTGATGTCCATGCTCCTAGGTTGGTCCGTGTTTTCCACAGCACTCATCCCTCCAAACCACGTGGGTGTTCGGTGTCCACCCCTAAAGGAGGGGGTACTGTCAGGAATCGTCTCACCAGACTGGCATCCGTCCGCCGCTGCGGACTCCGTCCTGGCTCCCTGCGGTCACCTGTCACCTATGCCCCTGCCATGGGACATCATCTGGATCCTGGGGGTACTCCTGAACCAGCAGGCGTGTGCGCGCCGCGTCCTCGCTAGGCCGCGGCGTGGGCGCCGCCATGACAGTCTCCAAACAAGCTAGTATGCTGCGGCCAATCCGGTGCGTGGCCGCACCCACTTTTCCTTCTTCCATCCAATCCCTGCACACCATGGGGTATATAGGAGGCTACAGTTTCACCTCACAGGCATCCTGGACTTTGTGTCATTCTGACAACCTGCATGAAAGGATCAGCTCCTGTCTCTCCTGAGTTCCTGCTAGAACTTATACTCCTGGTGATTCTGCTTACTCCCGTGGAACTTCAAGGCTCAGCAATACCAGCAACCTGCATTGGGCTTCACACTAATCACCACCTTGTGTGCTTCAGCCTGCGGTTGAAGACTAAACTCCAGGTGTGTCCATTCCTCCACCTGTGACACAGCTTGCTGCTGCCAGTGCCTGATCACCTGCACTGTGAGTTGGTCTCCTGCTAATGCTCAGGTTTGCAATACTTCATCTGCCTTAGTTCTCTGTTTTAAACCCTGCTCTGGTTCCCACACCGGAATCATTCCATTGACTTTCATTCCGTTGTTTATATTCTGGATATGATTTCTCAATTCATCCATCACCCATTGCCATAGACTTTTGTTATCATTTCAAGTATTGACTTTTCATCTGTTATTATTTCTGCTGCATTTCTGTTATACTTTCTGCTGAATAAATACCATTGCGCTCATGCGCAAGAACGTGTTACAACCTCCTCGTCTCTTTCCTCCTACCTCCACTGACCCACTAGCGCCCCCTCCGGGGACACAGACCAAACACAATCTGACACCAGATAAACAACGAGGTATTTATACAGAACGTCACGGAAGATTTCGTTCACAAAGTGTTGGAACACTGCTGGGGCATTACTCAGCCCGAATGGCATTACCAGGTACTCGTAATGACCATCTCGAGTGTTAAAAGCTGTCTTCCATTCGTCACCACTCCGGATTCTGATGAGGTTGTAGGCACCGCGGAGATCTAGCTTGGTGAAGATGCGGGCTCCTTTAACTCTGTCAAATAATTCGGTAATGAGTGGTAATGGATAACTATTTTTAATGGTAATGTCATTGAGACCCCGGTAGTCAATGCATGGACGCAGTCCTCCATCCTTCTTTTTAACAAAGAAGAAGCCTGCACCAGCGGGTGATGATGAAGGACGAATGAACCCCTTCTGTAAATTCTCCCTGATGTAGTCGCTCATCGCTTCAGTTTCGGGAACAGATAACGGGTAGGTACGCCCCCTAGGTGGCTTCTTGCCAGGAAGGAGATCGATGGGACAATCCCATTCTCTATGGGGCGGCAGGACATCCGCGGCTTTTTCACTGAAGACATCAGAGAAATCTTGATAAGCCGCAGGAAGACTTGACTGGGTTTTTACTTCAGTAGACTTGATTGGACAAACTTGGGCTAAACAGGACTGATGGCAATGTGAACCCCATGAAGTAAGTTGTAACGTTGACCAGTCAAACTGTGGATTGTGTAGCTGGAGCCAGGGCATGCCCAAAACGATCTCCTGGGTGGCTTGAGGAATAACTAAGAACTTTATTAATTCTGAGTGTAGGAACCCAACTCCCAAAACCACTGGTGCAGTTTGGTGAGAAATATTCTCCTTGGAGATTCGGCTACCATCCACGGCGGTAATGTAAACTGGGTAAGAAAGTTCACATACAGGCAAGCAAAATTTATTTACCGCAGCTTGGGTGATGAAATTTCCTGCGGCTCCACAGTCCACTAATGCTGATGCAGACTGAAGCCCAACTGAAGTCTCTAAAGTCACAGGAAGGATAAGGTCTTGATTAGAAGGAGCTTGTCTAGAAGATCCCAACTTGACTCCTCCTTTACAAGTCAGGATCTGGCGTTTCCCGAACGCACTGTGCAGGAATTAATCTGGTGACCTGCAGCCGCACAATAAAGACATAGTCTCTCACGAAGTCTTCTTGACCGCTCCTCAGGAGTTAGGCGGGACCTATTTATTTGCATAGGCTCATCAGAAGGTGGAGACTGGAACTGTACGGAAGGTATCATCCTTGATCTGCGTGGCTCACTCCGAGCACGTTCATTGTTGCGTTCGCGGATGCGAGAGTCCAACTTGATGCACAAGGAAATTAAATCGGACAATTGTACAGGAAGATCGCGGGTTGCCAGTTCGTCCTTGATCCGATCAGAGAGTCCATGCCAGAAAGCTGCTACCAGGGCTTGATTGTTCCACTGAATCTCTGCGGCCAACGTCTGGAACTGGATGACATATTGTCCCATACTACGGGTACCTTGACGAAGTTGGATTAGGTCGGCAGAAGCTGATGTTGCACGACCAGGCTCGTCAAAGACCCGTCTGAAGGTTGACACGAATTCTGCATAGTTGTTAATCAGAGGGTCGGCACGTTCCCACAGAGGAGACACCCAACTCAAAGCAGATCCAGAAAGTAGAGAGATGATGTAGGCAACCTTGGATCTTGACGTGGGGAAATTATGTGACAACAATTCAAACTGGATTTCACATTGGTTGAGAAACCCGCGACATAACTTTGGGCTGCCATCATACTTGCTTGGCACGGGCAGGTGCAGACGTGACACCGGAGCTGATGCAGCCGGCATAGAAGGACTCACAGTACTGGCAGGTGCTGGAGTAACAGGAACTGTAGGAGTGTGTACACTAGGCAGGGATTGCTGTAGTGTATCTATCCGGGAGGACATCCCTTGCAGGAACTGGAACATCTGCTGCTGCGCAGCCTCTTGACCATCCAAACGGGAGACCAGATTTTGCAAGGCCTCTGACCCCACACTCCGTCCACCATCCGAGTCCATCGATCCTGAACTTACTGTCAGACTTGGTTTTGTCTGTGTCCCCGGAGGGGGCGCTAGTGGGTCAGTGGAGGTGGATGGGAGAAAACGAGGAGGCTGGATTATGTTTCTGCGCATGAGCGCAATGATATTTATTAGACAGATGGTTCACAAAACGGCAGCAGAAAATAACAGTAGGAAATGCAAATGTCAATTGTACAGCGTGGCAGCTGAAAGTCTATGGTAACAGAATGAATGGTAACTGATGAAATGATAACCGGTAGTGATGATAACAGATGAGTGATAACTTGGCAGAGAATATTCTGGTATGGGAACCAGAGCAGATTAAAACATGGAACCAGCAGAGATGGTGTTGTATGGCAAACCTGGTAGCAGAGGCAGGAGTCTGACTATGTCCACAGTGCAGGTGATGAGGCACTGACAGCAAGCAAGCTGTATCACAGGTGGAGAGATGGAACACACCTGGAGTCAGTCTCTACTGCTAGGCTGAAGCACACAGAGATGGTGGTGAGTGTGAAGCCTGTAGATGGAAGCAGGTATTGCTGGCGCTTGTAGTTCCATGGAGCTGTGAGAAGTAACCAGGAGTACAGAGTCTCAGGTAGATAGCCAGGAACACGGAACAGCAGGTAGGTATCCAGGTACACGGAGGAAACAGGAACCAGATCCTTACACATGAGTCGCAGGAGTGACACAAAGTTCAGGATGCCTGCAGACTGATCCTGCAGCTTCATATATACCCCTTGTTACACAGTCATTGGTGGAGTGAGGAAAAGTGGGTGCGGCCAAGCACCGGATTGGCCGCCGTATGCTGACTGCTGGAGGCTGTCATGGCGGCGCCCATGCCGCGGCCTAGCGGGAACGCGGCGTGCTACACGCCCGCTATCACAGGAGCGCTCCCAGGCCCAGGATGGCGTCTGATGGCAGAGACGCGGATGACAGATGAATGCAGGGACCCAGGACGGAGTCCGCAGCGGCGGACAGATGTCACCGTGGTGAGTCGATTCCTGACACAGAGCTCCCTTTTACACATTACGGCAAGTAGAGCCCCCTTTTACACATTACGCCAGGTACAGTCCCCTTTTACATATTACGGCAGGCAGAGCTCCCTTTTACACTGTATGGCAGGCAAAGCTCTCTTTTGCACATTACAGCAGGCAGAGCTCCCTTTTACACATTACAGCAGGTGGAGTCCCCTTTTACACAGTACAGCAGGTAGAGTCCCCTTAGTCACAGAACAGTAGGTAGAGTCCCCCTAGACACAGTACAGCAGGTAGAGTCCCCTTTTTACACATTAGGCAGCAGAGTCCCCCTTTTTACACATTAGGCAGGCAGAGTCCCCCTTTTTTACACATTACAGCAGCAGAGTCCCCCTTTTTACACATTAGGCAGGCAGAGTCCCTTTTTTACACATTACGGCAGCAGAGCCCCCCTTTTACACATTACGGCAGCAGAGTACTCCTTTTTACACATTACGGAGCAGAGTCCTCCTTTTTACACATTATGGCAGCAGAGTCCCCCTTTTTACACATTATGGCAGCAGAGTCCCCCTTTTTTATGCATGAAGCAGGCAGAGTCCCCCTTTTTTACACATTAGGCAGGCAGAGACACCCTTTTTTACATGGAGAGTGATAAAAATAGAGAGAGGTATATCATCATCAGCAGGATGAGGTGCCCAGGAGAGCAGTTACCTGGAGATCTCCAGGAGGAAGCTACATTGTCTCTCTGGCCAGGCAGCGGCTCTGCCCAGCTCCCGGGCCATCACCCATATGTACAGTAGGCAGTGGTTTGTCAAGAAATAGATGTGTTGGTGGAAGAAGGGAAGGATAGGCAATGGCAAGGCAGCTGATTCAGGATGGTGTGATCTTGAAAGGGCCCCCCGTCCCCTCTCTCTCCGTTGTCACTACAATTCTTCTTAGGGGAGAGTGAAAGAGAGAGACAGAGGTTAATGGGAAGAGAGAAAGAAGGAGAGAGAGGAGCAAGAAAGAGAGGGGGGAATCAGGGATAGACAGTGAGGGTTTCATTGAAAAAGAGGGAATTAAGAAAGCGAGAGAGGGTGTCAGGGAGAAATGGATGAGAAGCCAGAGAGAGTGTCAGAATAGAGAGAGAGGAGCAAGATAAAGAGAGTATTATGGAGAGAAAGAGAGAAAGGCAAGGTAAGTCAGAGAGAGAGGAGGGGGGAGGTAGGTGGGAGCCAGCAATAGATAGTTACCAACTACAGCACAGCCACAAGTCTCTGATGGGGGCGAGCACTTAACGGCATTACGCTCCACCCCCTAACACCTGCGAATCGTGGCACTCCCCGGGGAGGGGGGTGTTCCAGGATAGAAGTCGGTTTCCACCCCCTTTCCCCGGCTTGTGTGTATAGAGAGGGGAGGGACGGGTCAGCCCACAGCTGAACAGCGCTGCACATTTGATAGGGTGGCAACCCTACCAGGAAACAGAGAGACCAATCATACCCGAGGCAGGATGGGGAAGGGGAAAGGTCCTCTCCTCTGGTGGATCGGACGGCCACCTCACCTCCTCCCTAATTGTGATGGCCAGTACCAGCCGCCTGCCAGCGTGAGTGTACTTGGCTGCCTTGTATAATGCTGCAAGCACTTAATTGCAGCTTGCTCTGCCGCTACTGTCTCTGCTGCAGCACGATCAGAGCTGAGCTGAGAGCTCTAATCACAGCTGGCAGCCAGAGCAGAGCCGCCGTCCACCCGTCATCTGCACCACAAACCAACCATCTGTCCGCCCGGCTACAACTTAGTATCATCAGTGAGAGCGGGAGGGACTGGCCATCACAATTAGGGAGGAGGTGAGGTGGCCGTCTGGTCCGCCAGAGGAGAGAACCTTTCCCCTTCCCCATCCAGCTACAGTAAATGGCGGCGCTGGCTGGTGGGCAGTAGTGTGGCATGGCTCGGCGGGTGCCTGCGGAGATTTTTCTGCCTCACAGCGCATTGCGCTGCGTGCAAAGCACCTCTAGCCTATACCTAGTTACGGCCCTGCTGGTTGGATGGTAGTTTGTTACTCTCCAAGGCTTAGCACATTTGCCCCACACTGTTCTTACATGAGGGCAGACTTGGTCATTAGGCATGGCCATTGATGGTTCTAAACTGTCGATGGCTGTGATGCAGGTGGAGACCCACCATCGATGGTTGCCGCAGGGTTAATGGCGATAGTCTTTTTTTCATGACTCAGTCAAGATGGCACTGCAGCGCACTCAGGGGAGCTACTGGCTGACCAACACTTGAAGAGCAGACTGTCAGTTTACTACTTTAGTTAGGAGTCTATTCAAGAAGCAGTGAACGTGAAAAGAGAGGAGAAGTGGGCCTGTGGAGAAGTTGGCCATGGCAAATAATCAGCTGCTCCCTACAATTGTATAGTATGCAAATTATGTTACTTCAATGCTGATTGGTTGCCATGGGCGACTACTCCACTGGCTCACTTCTCCACACTTTTTACTGCTTCATGAATAGACCCCTTAGTGTCATCAGTGATAGATGGGGCGTGGGCTGGCCTGACTCACTGACTAGCTGAGCAGCCCGAACTCAGCTGTCAGTTAGCAGTTCGGCTCCACCCCCACCTCCCATCAGATCACTGAGCACCAGGGCCGTAACTAGGTGTGTGCAGAGAGGGCACCGCACATAGGACTGCAGGGTAGGGGGCGCTGTTGGTGGCACTTGTCAATTATCTGTTTTAATTACTTTCACCTGCAGCGTCCCCCATTTTTGAAGCCCAGCATCTCCTGACCGTCCCTGTCTCCTAATCTGACCCCTTCTGTCGCTAATACCTATACCGCATTCATGAACTCAACTTGAGATTTCTATGTCATTCAGTCACAGTGTTCTTTATTACATTTCAAAATACTGACATATCCAGGATTCTAACAAGAGGCGTAACTAGCATGGGGCGAGCAGGGCACGTGCCCTGGGCGCCGTGGCAGCCCCAGCAGAGGGGGGCGCCACGGGCACCTACACGGCCTGGTCACCCCATGCGACAGTCAAAAAATGCAGGGTCCCGGCACCGGGCAGTAAGGGTATGCCCCTAACAGTGGCGGAACGTACGGCAGTACAGCCCCTCAGCCCACAGCCGCCGGCATTACAATGAGTCACATTAACTCATTATATGCCGCAGCCGCCGCCAGTGTCTCCTTCCAGTCCCAGTTCTTTTTACTATTACTAAGCGGCAGCCTGGCCGAAGAGAGAGGAGGGGACATTCTTCCTTCTCCTCCCTTCTATAGAGCGCCTCCTCCCGTCTCCACCCCAGGCCCACAAACTTACCAGTGCCCAGGAATGTCAGTCACTGCTGCTATCAAGGGTGAGGAGTGGATGCTCTTCCATCTCCTCCCCTCTTCAGCGCCTCATCCTCACAGAGACGTGGTGCTGCTGCTGACACTGAGTGCCCCTCTGATGGGAGGCTCGTCCCTCCATCTCCCTATTGGCTTCTTCTCCCTGGGGCAGTCCTTCTGCTGCTGTTGCTGCTGCCTGGTAATCTTCTAATGTCCCAGGCACCCGCGCCATGAAAAACAAGAGGGAGGAGAGGAGCCGTCCTGCCTGCATGCACCCTGTCCGGGAACCGGTGAGTGGATGCTGGTGCATAGCCATCCTGGGCTTCTTTCTTTAGCAGAGGTAAAGACATGGACCTCCAGGGGATAGGGAGGAGGGAGAGGGGTTGGTCTTCTGCATTGTGGTGTGATTTATTTGTCTTCCATCACATCCAGGCCCCTGCTTATTCACACTTACTATGGCACACATTACACTGGAAAGGAGAGCTGCAGTGAGGGCAGAAGTGACCGTGAGGGCTGGCTGTGTGACATAACATGATTGTGGGCACCACCGTGTGGCGTAACGTGAATGTGGGCACCACTGTGTGGCGTAACATGATTATGTTCGCCACTGTGTGATGTAACGTGATTGTGTTCGCCAGGGAGGAGCTGTCCACGCCTGCGCCTGTCACCAGTGCGACCAGAGCCGTCTGCGCTGAGTGGAGAAGATGCCGCAGAAGAGGAGGAGTCTAGCCAGCCGCAGGACCGGGGAAGGACATCCAACCTTCAGTGGACCAGGACCCTGCAGCAAGGGAGAAAACTGTTCCAGCGACGGGAGCACCGGCATCACGGAGGACACCCACTTACCGGAGCAAGGACCCGCAGAACACCCCGGCTGGCTTAAAGAAGACGGCGCGGAACAGCGGGGAGGACGGCGCACATCGGGATCCTGCAGCAGGAGAGAAGATCCCCCTTCGGTGCGCAGCAGACCACACTGAAAAGGGTGCATCCCCGGTGCGGTGCTCTGCATCCCGGGTGGCGCCGAAGATGGGGGTAGGCTCCCCTCACTCTATAATGTGAATTTTGGCTCATACCACGTGCTATAACATGAATTTCGGCTCATACCGTGTGCTATAATGTGAATTTCGGCTCATTCTGTGTGCTATAATGTAAATTTCGGCTCATTCTGTGTGGTATAATGTGAATTTCGGCTCATACCGTGTGCTATAATGTGAATTTCTGCTCATTCTGTGTGCTATAATGTGAATTCCGGCTCATACCGTGTGCTATAATGTGAAAAGGGCACCGGTACTAGATAGTATAAGGGGTCCTACTACACTGAAGGATACGCCCCCTTTCGAGTGACCACGCCCCCTTTCCCCTGGAGCGCACGCGCCTAAGGCGCGCGCATAATTGCAACCTTCACATGTTCATTCCCCCTTCAAAAATTCCACTTTGACCACTGCAACTACATCTATACATACACATCTTTATATACAGTGACACCAGTGGCGTGCGCACATTCTTTCCTTTTGTAGTGTTTTTTTTTTTGGGGGGGGGGGGGGGGGGGGGCGCCATTATTGATCTTGCCCTGGGCTCCAAAAGCCCTAGTTATGCCTCTGATTCTAACCCATTGCCTCTGGTATTGCAATCAGACACCCTAGTCGTTGAGCTATCTGCTTTTGCATAGAAAGGTACATAGGCCCCCATTTATGAACGAAAACATTCCTTATGCTAATTAACGTTACCACTTGCCGCGCTTTTTTACTTGTATTCAGCATTGAAACTGTCGCTGGCGAGCGGTAACGTTAAAACACCCGTCAAGGCCAAACAGCGCTGACGAATGCTCTTTTTCTCCGGCGTCCCTAACTACTGCGCATGCGCCGTTGTATGCATACTCCCGGCACATGCGCAGTTGTGATTTCCGGATGCGGCGGCCATTTTTGTTTTCCTGTCACTATAGCAACCCGGCAGGTGTGACAAAGGGGCTTCTGTGGGCCCGAAACGTTGGTTACAGGTTTTACATGTATCGTTGAATATATTGAGTTTACAAGTCCTTCTGAGTGCTGCTGATTTTTTTACACTACATCAGGGGTGGCCAGACTTTTGGAGTCACGATCTACTTTGAAAGCTGAAAAGCTTTTGTGATCTATCTAGGTGGGATAATAGCGCGCGCCGCTCCCCAAAAAGGGGCGTGGTATAACAAAAAAAGGGACGTAGCCTTGCTGCACAGAGTGTAATAACTCTCGCACGAAATAACACATTGGCCCCTACAGGTAAAAACCTCAAACACACATGCCCCCGCAGTGCCAGATACAGATATGCCCCCACGTGCCATGTGCCCACAGTGCCAGATATGCCCCCACAGTGCCAGATACACATATGCCCCCACAGTGCCAGATATGCCCCCACAGTGCCACATATGACCCCACAGTGCCAGACATGCCCCCACAGTGCCAGATATGACCCCACAGTGCCAGATACAGATATGACCCCACAGTGCCATGTGCCCACAGTGCCAGATATGCCCCCACGGTGCCAGATATGACCTCACAGTGCCAGATACAGATATGCCCCCACTGTGCCATGTGCCCACAGTGCCAGATATGCCCCCACGGTGCCAGATATGACCTCACAGTGCCAGATACAGATATGCCCCCACTGTGCCATGTGCCCACAGTGCCAGATACGCCCCCATAGTACTGCTCACCGTTTTGCTGTGTGTGGAGAGTGCAGCGCGCGCTTCTCCTACCTGCCGCCCTGCCTCTCAGTCTGGTCTCTGGCGGTGACGGCAGCGTGTATATCTCAAATCAGGCGCCGGTCCGCGAGCTCTCATTGGCTAACGAACCGGCACCTGATATGAGCTATACACTCCGCCATCACTGCCAGAGACCAGACTGAGGGGCAGGGAGGCAGGCAGGAGAGGCGCACGCTGTGCTCGCCTTGGGTGGATGGGTGGCGGATCGCGATCGACTGGTCGCATGTCCGCGATCGACCAGTCGATCATGATCGAATGTTTGGCCACCCCTGCACTACATCATCCAATACACGAAAGGCACCGGATCTACTACCTTTTTCTCTCTCTCTCTCTCTCCATATATATATTATACACACACACAAGCATGGGATTTCTCTGGGATCAATTTTGTCATGCCCCTTCCCCACGAGGCATGTGCCTTATGTCAATATTTGAAAATGGGGGAGGTGCCAATTCTCTCTCTGACACAGGGCACCAAGAATTCTGCAGGATTTGCCCACTTATTCCGTTTCTGACTTTAGCGCAACAAATCCTCTTCTGCACATGTGCAGCAGCACGAGTATTTGATAACAGCAACCATTGATGGTAGCCTATCATCGATGGCAAAACTTAAATTTCAGTTGATGATAACCATTGATGGCAAGGGTACCGATGGCCATCCCTAGCGCAACAGTTGGGCACATCGGCACTCTGCAGGGAGTGTGGTATAGAAGGCTTACATGCCCCATATGGTCAACATGGTCAAAAGGTCGACACTGGAAAAGGTCAACAGGGTCAAAAAGTCAGCATAATGGTCAACACACTTTTTTTTGCATATTTAGGGTTAGTGTGGACAATTTGGGCTTCTGGGACCAGAAATTGGGCACGGTGTCTAGTTCCACTCGCAACAAGGTTACTAAAGTGTATGATTTGTGTCACGGATAGTCAAAGAAGGAAAAAGTAAAAAAATAAATGTGTCAACCACATGTCTATCACGAGGCTGAAGTAAGCTTCTTATTCACTTCTTATTCAACCTTTTGTCTATGTCGGCCTTGTGTTGTTGACCATTATGGTGTTGACCTAATGTATGTCGACTAAAAGCCCGGATCCCCTTTGCAGGAACTGGAGTCATGTCACTCAGGAGGCGGTGCCGCAGGGACGCCCCTTGTGGGTCATGTGACTGTGTGTTTACAGTTGCCCGTGTTTAGGGCACGCGGATGGCCCGGAACCTGACTCGTGCCTGCTGTGTATTGGGGCGGTCTGGTGCGATACAAGGGATCCCAGGCTCGCGGATGGACACACTAATCACGGGGGCACTGGGTGTGATGAAGCGTGCGCTGCAGTCCTCCGCCTGCCCGGCGTCGAGCCTCCGGTCTCTGCGCTTTGATAACCGGGCGCTGCGCTGTCTGCCCGTGGAGCCCGGAGACGGGCAGGATGAGGACGCGGTGAGGTCCCGGCAGGTCCCGGGGGCCTGCTTCTCGCCAGTGCGCCCCACACCGGTGCAGAACCCCATGGTGGTGGCGCTGTCCCAGCCCGCACTGGCCTTGCTCGGTCTGCAGCTCGGGGAGGAAGAGGAGGAAGACGCTGCCGAGTACTTCTGCGGCAACCAGCTGTTCCCTGGCTCCAGGCCGGCCGCCCACTGCTACTGCGGCCACCAGTTCGGGAGCTTCGCTGGACAGTTGGGGGACGGAGCGGCCATGTACCTGGGGGAAGTGTTAAACCCGACCGGGGAGCGCTGGGAGATCCAGCTGAAGGGAGCCGGACTCACCCCCTACTCTAGGCAAGTTACCCCACCGCCATACATTATACACACCCACACTGTGATCACACCTAGGGGTAAATGTATTACCCTCCGTTATGGGGGAGCAGTATCAGCACGCATTATGTGCACTAATATCGCTTCTTCCCCATGTATGACAGCTGCGGTGCCGCCTCGGTGAAGCGCCCCTGTCCATATTGGAGCTGTGATCTAACACAGTGGTTCTCAAACCCGGTCCTCAGGACCCCACACGGTTCACGTTTTCCATGTCACCCGGCAGCTGCACTGTGTATCACCAACTGTCACATTTTAAGGTTGGAATTCAAATGTTTGAAAAGTCGGTTGGGTGTCTGTTTTTTTCCTATTAGTTAGGGAAAAATAGACTCCCAACTGACTTTTCAAACATTTGACTCTCCCCCTAAAAATCTACAGGTGACCTGCAAAACATGAACCGTGTGGGGTCCTGAGGACCGAGTTTGAGAACCTGTGATTAACAGATAGCAGGCCGATATGAGGGGGCAATGTTTGAACGGTCAGTGACGGTCACTTGCAGTTATCGATTTCAAATACTGCAAGTGGGGATGCCCTATCTCTGGCTGTGGCAGGTACTGGCTCCATACTGTGCAGGGGATCTCCTGTGAGTAACGAAATCCCGCTCATGCTCATTGGAGCCAGCCGGGCATGGAGACACAGCGCATCAGCACTGCGCGAATACGCTGTGTGCTCAGGGGGCATCGCCGGTGGAGGAATAAGCAGACAAGATATGTATACATTTTGTCGATGTCCCTTCTAGCTTCGCCTTGGTAATGAGGTGAAGCAGGAAGTGTTATAGTCGCTATAATACATTTATCCCCTAGTAATGTGACAGCAGGCAGCTAGGCATTCCCAGGCAGGACGCTGAGCTCACAGGGTCCCATTTATCAATGCAATTCTATCTGGCTGCGATATTAGCGCTCTAAATCGCAGTACAGGATGTGGTTACACCGCTGGTATGTATGAAGCCGCACATATGTGGACAGGGGCTTCAGGTGGCGTTGGCTGGGGGGCCAAGGTCAGGAATGCTTATCATTGTGAGCTTGGTAAATCTGACAGCTTCTCAGCCCCCATAGAAAGCGATGGGGTTGTGTTATCCTATAGCAGCCTTTGGGATACTAACCTGCAGACCTGGTGATGCGTTATGCTATCACACTGCTTCCAGCTCTTTGCCAGAATGGGGTGTAATCAGAGTCCATCTCCTGGTAAAGGGGGGTACTCACGGAGCAATCGCTGCTTAAAATCTAAGCAATCTGACTAGATTGCTTAGATTTTATGCAGCGATCCCTTCGTGTGTACCCCTCACAGCGATGCGCAGCCCCGTGCATCGCTATCCCTGGTGCTAGATTGGCCTAGCAGGTCGCTCATTTCACCCGCTGGGTGAAATGAGCGCCCGTCGTCTCCCCCCGCACGCTCAGCACACGTCGCGCTGTGCTGAGCGGGGGGAGAGATGTGTGCTGAGCGGTTCACTCAGCACACATCTCTCCCCACATCTGCCAGTGAGTACTGGCATTAAGAGAACATTGGTAAATTTGCATGAAAATATTTTCACTTTGCAAATTTCTGTGAAAACTATTTACCACATCTGTATTAAAAATGTGGATTGTTAGGGCCGTAACTTGGGACATGCCACCTGTGCAACAGCACAGAGCTATGTAGACAGCACTGTCACCACCCTATTGCCTTTGCTTCTGGCTAGTAGAGTGCCTGAAACTGCATCCTGCAGCCAGGATCTTTGCTGCAGCGCCACCAGAGCATCCTTAAAATGCTTCAGACAGGCAGCCTGTACAGCCAATCAGCGCATCCTCAGGACACTCAGGTCAATGCTGCACTTACAGCGCCGCCACCTCTGTGCAGCGTAATGCCGTCATGCACACGATATCGGACGCTCAGATTGTGGGCCGGTGACAGGTCGCATAGTCCTGCGGATTGTGCTAAATATGCCCCCAAGACTGAAACTCCTATTGCACTGAAGTAACACAATCTCTAAAGGGCCTATTTTTAAAATGATCTCCTCCTTATATGATGCTGTTTCTGCCTGATTTAATTATCTATGTAAATTTCCAAAGCCTGAACATAGGCGACATATGATGTATCTCCAGAGTTCAGTTCATATAATAAATATAGGCTAACGTAGTGCCTGTTTTTTCAGCTGGCGACTGGTATCTTCTACAATTAATCATACTCCAGAAAGCAAGATTTTCAGTGATTCAAAAATAAGGCATCGTACATTTTGTATCTCAATATTTGAGCAAATTTATCTGTATATGTGCATAATTCATATATAAACAGATCAAGATGTATTGTGTAAAATAATCTGTTGGTGAGAGTAAATGGGTAGATAAGGCATTATTAATGGAATGTGCCCTATATTAAAGTGTAATGTTATGTATTTATAGGACCAGAATCAGAATCACTTTATTGCCAAGTATATCGGTGCACAATACACAAGGAATTGGTCTCTGATAGCCACCGCTCTCAGACAGTATACATACATAACAAGACCAAAACACACATGGGGAAGAGTAGCATGATAGGCACGTAGATACATGTGCCAGGTTGAATTGCAAATGGAATGGGCTAGGCCAGATATTTAAATGACATTAAGGGTCCTATTTATCAATTATTATGTGCAGGATATCTTCCAAAAACATAGCAAATAAGTATCCTCTATTTCTCTAACGTCCTAGTGGATGCTGGGGACTCCGTCAGGACCATGGGGAATAGCGGGCTCCGCAGGAGACAGGGCACATCTAAAAAAGCTTTTAGGTCACATGGTGCGTACTGGCTCCTCCCCCTATGACCCTCCTCCAAGCCTCAGTTAGGTTTTTGTGCCCGTCCGAGAGGGTGCAATCTAGGTGGCTCTCTTAAAGAGCTAGTTAGAAAAGTTTTTTTTAGGTTTCTAATCAGTGTCTCCTGCTGGCGACAGGAGCACTGCAACGAGGGACTTAGGGGAGAGACTTGCAACTCACCTGCCTGCAGGAGGATTGAAGTCTTAGGCTACTGGACACTGAGCTCCAGAGGGAGTCGGAACACAGGTCAGCCTGGGGTTCGTCCCGGAGCCGCGCCGCCGATCCCCCTTACAGACGCTGAAGAACGGCAGAACGGAGGTCCGGAAACAGGCGGCAGAAGACTTCAGTCTTCATAGAGGTAGCGCACAGCACTGCAGCTGTGCGCCATTGTTGCTACACGGCTCACGGATCTCGGTCACGGAGGGTGCAGGGCGCTGCTGGGGGCGCCCTGGGCAGCAATATAGAGTACCTTAGAGGCAAATAAATACATCACATATAGCCATTAAGGCTATATGTATGTATTTAACCCAGGCCAGTTTATTAGAAAAACCGGGAGAAAAGCCCGCCGGAAAAGGGGCGGAGCTTATTCTCCTCAGCACTCGGCGCCATTTTCCTGCACGGCTCCGCTGGTGAGGAAGGCTCCCACGACTCTCCCCTGCACTGCACTACAGAAACAGGGTAACAAAGAGAGGGGGGGCATAAATTGGCGATATAAATATATATTGAGAGCGCATATATAAAAACAACACCTTCTAGGGTTGTTATATACTGTATAGCGCTTTTGGTGTGTGCTGGCAAACTCTCCCTCTGTCTCCCCAAAGGGCTAGGAGGGTCCTGTCTTCAATAGAGCATTCACTGTGTGGCTGCTGTGTGTGTCGGTACGTGTGTGTCGACATGTATGAGGACGAAGTTGGTGTGGAGGCAGAGCAATTGCCGATGATGGTAATGTCACCCCCTAGGGAGTCGACACCGGAATGGATGGCTTTGGTTATGGAATTACGTGATAATGTCAGCACATTACAAAAGTCAGTTGACGAAATGAGACGCCCGGCAAACCAGTTAGTACCGGTTCAGGCATCTCAGACACCGTCAGGGGCTGTAAAACGTCCCTTACCTCAGTCAGTCGACACGGGTACCGACACAGATGAATCTAGTGTCGACGGTGAGGAAGTAAACGTATTTTCCAATAGGGCCACACGTTATATGATCACGGCAATGAAGGAGGCTTTGCAGCTCTCTGATACTACTGGTACCTCAAAAAGGGGTATTATGTGGGGGGTGAAAAAACTACCTGTATTTTTCCCAGAATCAGAGGAATTGAATGATGTGTGTGATGAAGCGTGGGTTACCCCCGATAGAAAAATGCTAATTTCAAAGAAGTTGTTGGCATTATACCCTTTCCCACCAGAGGTTAGGGCGCGCTGGGAATCACCCCCTAAGGTGGATAAGGCGCTCACACGTTTATCAAAGCAAGTGGCGTTGCCGTCTCCTGATACGGCCGCCCTCAAGGATCCAGCAGATAGGAGGCTGGAAACTACACTGAAGAGTATATACACACATACGGGTGTTATACTGCGACCGGCAATAGCCTCAGCCTGGATGTGCAGTGCTGGGGTAGTGTGGTTGGATTCTCTGACTGAAAATATTGAGACCCTGGATAGGGACAGTATTTTATTGACTCTAGAGCAATTAAAGGATGCTTTTCTTTATATGCGAGATGCTCAGAGGGATGTTTGTACTCTAGCATCAAGAGTAAGCGCGATGTCCATATCTGCTAGAAGAAGTTTATGGACGCGACAGTGGTCAGGTGATGCGGATTCCAAGAGGCATATGGAAGTATTGCCATATAAAGGAGAGGAATTGTTTGGGGTCGGTCTTTCGGACCTGGTGACCACGGCAACTGCCGGCAAATCCACCTTTCTCTATCGTCCTAAGTGGATGCTGGGGTTCCTGAAAGGACCATGGGGAATAGCGGCTCCGCAGGAGACAGGGCACAAAAAAGTAAAGCTTTACTAGGTCAGGTGGTGTGCACTGGCTCCTCCCCCTATGACCCTCCTCCAGACTCCAGTTAGATTTTGTGCCCGAACGAGAAGGGTGCAATCTAGGTGGCTCTCCTAAAGAGCTGCTTAGAGAAAGTTTAGTTTAGGTTTTTTTTTCTTTACAGTGAGTCCTGCTGGCAACAGGATCACTGCAACGTGGGACTTAGGGGGAAAGTAGTAAACTCACCTGCATGCAGAGTGGATTTGCTGCTTGGCTACTGGACACCATTAGCTCCAGAGGGATCGAACACAGGCCCAGCCGTGGAGTCCGGTCCCGGAGCCGCGCCGCCGACCCCCTTGCAGATGCTGAAGCGTGAAGAGGTCCGGAAACCGGCGGCTGAAGACTCCTCAGTCTTCATAAGGTAGCGCACAGCACTGCAGCTGTGCGCCATTTTCCTCTCAGCACACTTCACTGGGCAGTCACTGAGGGTGCAGAGCGCTGGGGGGGGGCGCTCTGAGAGGCAAATATAAACCTTATACAAGGCTAAAAATACCTCACATATAGCCCATAGGGGCTATATGGAGATATTTAACCCCTGCCTGACTGGAAAAATAGCGGGAGAAGAACCCGCCGAAAAAGGGGCGGGGCCTATCTCCTCAGCACACGGCGCCATTTTCTGTCACAGCTCCGCTGGTCAGAACGGCTCCCAGGTCTCTCCCCTGCACTGCACTACAGAAACAGGGTAAAACAGAGAGGGGGGGCACATTAATGGCTATATATATATATATTAAAGCAGCTATAAGGGAGCACTTAATATAAGGATATCCCTTGTATATATAGCGCTTTGTGGTGTGTGCTGGCAGACTCTCCCTCTGTCTCCCCAAAAGGGCTAGTGGGTCCTGTCTTCATTAGAGCATTCCCTGTGAGTTTGCGGTGTGTGTCGGTACGTGGTGTCGACATGTATGAGGACGATATTGGTGTGGAGGCGGAGCAATTGCCAAATATGCAGATGTCACCCCCCAGGGGGTCGACACCAGAATGGATGCCTTTATTTGTGGAATTACGTGATGGTTTATCTTCCCTTAAACAGTCAGTTGAGGACATGAGGCGGCCGGACAATCAATTAATGCCTGTCCAGGCGCCTCAAACACCGTCAGGGGCTGTAAAACGCCCTTTGCCTCAGTCGGTCGACACAGACCCAGACACGGGCACTGATTCCAGTGACGACGGTAGAAATTCAAACGTATTTTCCAGTAGGGCCACACGTTATATGATTTTGGCAATGAAGGAGACGTTACATTTAGCTGATACTACAGATACCGTAAAACAGGGTATTATGTATGGTGTGAAAAAACTACAAACAGTTTTTCCTGAATCAGAAGAATTAAATGACGTGTGTGATGAAGCGTGGGTTGCTCCTGATAAAAAGTTGATAATTTCAAAAAAGTTATTGGCATTATACCCTTTCCCGCCAGAGGTTAGGGCGCGCTGGGAAACACCCCCTAAGGTGGACAAGGCGCTCACACGCTTATCCAAACAAGTGGCGTTACCCTCTCCTGAGACGGCCGCACTTAAGGATCCATCAGATAGAAAGATGGAAGTTATTCAAAAGAATATATACACACATGCAGGTGTTATACTACGACCAGCTATAGCAACTGCCTGGATGTGCAGTGCTGGAGTAGTTTGGTCAGAATCCCTGATTGAAAATATTGATACCCTAGATAGGGACAATGTTTTACTGTCGTTAGAACAAATAAAGGATGCATTTATCTATATGCGTGATGCACAGAGGGATATTTGCACACTGGCATCTCGGGTGAGTGCTATGTCCATTTCAGCCAGAAGAGCCTTATGGACACGACAGTGGACAGGCGATGCGGATTCAAAACGTCACATGGAGGTTTTGCCGTATAAAGGGGAGGAGTTATTTGGAGTTGGTCTATCAGACTTGGTGGCCACGGCTACTGCCGGGAAATCCACTTTTTTACCTCAAGTCACTCCCCAACAGAGAAAGGCACCGACTTTTCAACCGCAGCCTTTTCGCTCCTACAAAAATAAGAGAGCAAAGGGCTTGTCGTACCTGCCACGAGGCAGAGGAAGAGGGAAGAGACACCAACAGGCAGCTCCTTCCCAGGAACAGAAGCCCTCCCCGGCTCCTGCAAAAACCTCAGCATGACGCTGGGGCCTCTCAAGCGGACTCGGGGACAGTGGGGGGCCGTCTCAAAAATTACAGCGCGCAGTGGGCTCACTCGCAGGTAGACCCCTGGATCCTGCAGATAATATCTCAGGGGTACAGGTTGGAATTAGAGACGGATCCTCCTCATCGTTTCCTGAAGTCTGCCTTACCAACCGTCTCTTCCGAAAGGGAGAGGGTGTTGGAAGCCATTCACAAGCTGTACGCTCAGCAGGTGATAGTCAAAGTACCCCTATTACAACAAGGAAAGGGGTATTATTCCACTCTATTTGTGGTACCGAAGCCGGATGGCTCGGTAAGGCCTATTCTAAATCTGAAGTCCTTGAACCTCTACATAAAAAAGTTCAAGTTCAAGATGGAGTCACTCAGAGCAGTGATAGCGAACCTGGAAGAAGGGGACTTTATGGTATCCTTGGACATCAAGGATGCGTATCTACACGTTCCGATTTACCCCGCACACCAGGGGTACCTCAGGTTCATTGTTCAAAACTGTCACTATCAGTTTCAGACGCTGCCGTTCGGATTGTCCACGGCGCCTCGGGTCTTTACCAAGGTAATGGCCGAGATGATGATTCTTCTTCGAAGAAAAGGCGTATTAGTTATCCCATACTTGGACGATCTCCTAATAAGGGCAAGGTCCAGAGAACAGCTGGAGACAGCTTTAGCACTATCTCAAGAGGTGCTAAGACAACACGGGTGGATTCTGAATATTCCAAAATCCCATTTAATCCCGACAACTCGTCTGCTGTTCCTAGGAATGATTCTGGACACGGTTCAGAAAAAGGTTTTCCTTCCAGAGGAAAAAGCCAAGGAGTTATCCGATCTGGTCAGGAACCTCCTAAAACCAGGAAAAGTGTCAGTACATCAATGCACAAGAGTCCTGGGAAAAATGGTGGCTTCTTACGAAGCAATTCCATTCGGCAGATTCCATGCAAGAATATTCCAAAGGGATCTGTTGGACAAATGGTCAGGGTCGCATCTGCAGATGCACCTGCGAATAACCCTGTCACCAAAGACAAGGGTGTCACTTCTGTGGTGGTTGCAGAAGGCTCACCTATTAGAAGGCCGCAGATTCGGCATTCAGGATTGGATCCTGGTGACCACGGACGCCAGCCTGAGAGGCTGGGGAGCAGTCACACAAGGAAGAAACTTCCAGGGAGTATGGACGAGTCTGGAAAAGTCTCTTCACATAAACATTCTGGAACTAAGAGCAATCTACAATGCTCTAAGCCAGGCGGAATTTCTCCTGCAAGGAAAGCCGGTGTTGATTCAGTCGGACAACATCAGGGCGGTCGCCCATGTAAACAGGCAGGGCGGCACAAGAAGCAGGAGTGCAATGGCAGAAGCTGCCAAGATTCTTCGCTGGGCGGAGAATCACGTGATAGCACTGTCAGCAGTGTTCATCCCGGGCGTGGACAACTGGGAAGCAGACTTCCTCGGCAGACACGATCTTCATCCGGGAGAGTGGGGTCTACATCCAGAAGTCTTCAACATGTTAATAGACCGTTGGGAAAGACCAATTGTAGACATGATGGCGTCTCGCCTCAACAAGAAACTGGACAAATATTGCGCCAGGTCAAGAGATCCACAGGCAATAGCTGTGGACGCACTGGTAACTCCTTGGGTGTACCAGTCAGTGTATGTGTTTCCTCCTCTGCCGCTCATACCAAAGGTATTGAAGATCATACGGCAAAGAAGAGTAAGAACAATACTAGTGGTTCCGGATTGGCCGAGAAGGACTTGGTATCCGGAACTTCAAGAGATGCTCACGGACGAACCGTGGCCTCTACCTCTGAGAAGGGACCTGCTACAGCAGGGTCCCTGTCTTTTTCAAGACTTACCGCGGCTGCGTTTGACGGCATGGCGGTTGAACGCCAGATCCTAAAAGGGAAAGGCATTCCAGAAGAAGTCATTCCTACCTTGATTAAGGCACGGAAGGAAGTCACCGTGAAACATTATCACCGCATTTGGCGAAAATATGTAGCGTGGTGCGAGGATCGGAAGGTTCCGACGGAGGAATTCCAACTGGGTCGTTTCCTACATTTCCTGCAATCAGGATTATCTATGGGTCTCAAATTGGGATCCATTAAGGTTCAAATTTCGGCCCTGTCAATATTCTTCCAAAAAGAATTGGCCTCTGTCCCTGAGGTCCAGACTTTTGTCAAGGGAGTACTGCATATACAGCCTCCTGTGGTGCCTCCGGTGGCACCGTGGGATCTAAATGTAGTTTTAGATTTCCTCAAATCCCATTGGTTTGAACCATTGAAAAAGGTGGATTTGAAATATCTCACATTGAAAGTGACTATGTTACTAGCCCTGGCCTCTGCCAGGAGAGTATCTGAATTGGCGGCTTTATCTTATAAAAGTCCTTATCTAATCTTCCATTCGGATAGGGCAGAACTGCGGACTCGTCCGCATTTTCTCCCTAAAGTGGTATCAGCATTTCATCTGAACCAACCTATTGTGGTGCCTGCGGCCACTAGCGACTTGGAGGACTCCAAGTTGTTGGACGTTGTCAGAGCCTTAAAAATATACATTGCAAGGACGGCTGGAGTCAGAAAATCTGACTCGCTGTTTATATTGTATGCACCCAACAAGTTGGGCGCACCTGCTTCTAAGCAGTCGATTGCTCGTTGGATTTGTAACACAATTCAACTTGCACATTCTGTGGCGGGCCTGCCACAGCCTAAAACTGTAAAAGCCCACTCCACAAGGAAGGTGGGCTCATCTTGGGCGGCTGCCCGAGGGGTCTCGGCATTACAACTCTGCCGAGCAGCTACGTGGTCGGGGGAGAACACGTTTGTAAAATTTTACAAATTTGATACCCTGGCAAAGGAGGACCTGGAGTTCTCTCATTCGGTGCTGCAGAGTCATCCGCACTCTCCCGCCCGTTTGGGAGCTTTGGTATAATCCCCATGGTCCTTTCAGGAACCCCAGCATCCACTTAGGACGATAGAGAAAATAAGAATTTACTTACCGATAATTCTATTTCTCGGAGTCCGTAGTGGATGCTGGGCGCCCATCCCAAGTGCGGATTATCTGCAATACTTGTACATAGTTATTGTTAACTAATTCGGGTTATTGTTAAGGAGCCATCTTTAAGAGGCCCTTTCTGTTGTCATACTGTTAACTGGGTTTAGATCACAAGTTGTACGGTGTGATTGGTGTGGCTGGTATGAGTCTTACCCGGGATTCAAAATGCCTCCCTTATTGTGTATGCTCGTCCGGGCACAGTACCTAACTGGAGTCTGGAGGAGGGTCATAGGGGGAGGAGCCAGTGCACACCACCTGACCTAGTAAAGCTTTACTTTTTTGTGCCCTGTCTCCTGCGGAGCCGCTATTCCCCATGGTCCTTTCAGGAACCCCAGCATCCACTACGGACTCCGAGAAATAGAATTATCGGTAAGTAAATTCTTATTTTTTACCTCAGACCCCTTCACAACAGAAAAAGACACCGTCTTTTCAGCCGCAGTCCTTTCGCTCCTATAAAAAGCGACCAAAAGGACAGTCTTATCTGCCGAGAGGCAGAGGAAAGGGTAAGAAAGGGCAGCACGCAGCCCCTGCCCAGGAACAGAAGCCCGCCCCGGCTTCTACAAAGCCATCAGCATGACGCTGGGGCTTTACAAGCGGACCCAGGAACGGTGGGGGGTCGACTCAAGATTTTCAGCAATCAATGGGCTCACTCACAAGTGGACCCGTGGGTCCTGCAGATAATATCTCAGGGTTACATGCTGGAGTTCGAAAGGTTTCCCCCTCGCCGGTTCCTAAAGTCTGCTTTACCAACGTCTCTCTCAGAAAGGACGTCGGTTTTGGAAGCCATTCACAAGCTGTATTCTCAGCAGGTGATAGTCAAGGTACCCCTCCTACAACAGGGAAAGGGGTATTATTCCACACTATTTGTGGTACCGAAGCCGGACGGTTCGGTAAGACCTATTCTAAATCTGAAATCCTTGAACCTGTACATACAGAAATTCAAGTTCAAAATGGAGTCACTCAGAGCAGTGATAGCGAATCTGGAAGACGGGGACTTCATGGTGTCCCTGGACATAAAGGATGCTTATCTGCATGTCCCAATTTACCCCTCACACCAAGGGTATCTCAGGTTCGTGATACAAGACTGTCATTATCAGTTTCAAACGATGCCGTTTGGTTTGTCTACGGCCCCTCGGGTCTTTACCAAGGTAATGACCGAAATGATGGTTCTTCTACGAAGAAAAGGCGTATTAATTATCCCTTACTTGGACGATCTCCTGATAAGGGCAAAGTCCAGAGAACAGCTGGAAGTCGGTGTAGCACTAAACCAGGTAGTGCTCCAGCAACACGGGTGGATTCTGAATCTTCCAAAATCTCAATTGACCCCGACAACTCGTCTGCTGTTCCTGGGAATGATTCTGGACACGGTTCAGAAAAAGGTGTTTCTCCCGGAGGGAAAAGCAAGGGAGTTATCCGAACTTGTCAGGAACCTCCTAAAACCAGGAACGGTGTCAGTACATCAATGCACAAGAGTCCTGGGAAAGATGGTGGCTTCGTACGAAGCGATTCCATTCGGCAGATTCCATGCACGGACATTTCAGTGGGATCTGCTGGACAAATGGTCCGGATCGCATCTGCACATGCATCAGCGGATAGCACTGTCACCAAGAACAAGGTTGTCTCTCCTGTGGTGGCTGCAGACTGCCCATCTGTTAGTGGGCCGCAGATTCGGCATACAGGACTGGGTCCTGGTGACTACGGATGCCAGCCTACGAGGTTGGGGAGCAGTCACAAAGGGAAGAAATTTCCAGGGCGTGTGGTCAAGCCTGGAGACGTCTCTTCACATAAATATACTGGAGCTAAGAGCGATCTACAATGCTCTAAGTCTGGCAAAACCGCTGCTTCAGGGTCAGCCGGTGTTGATCCAGTCCGACAACATCACGGCAGTCGCCCACGTAAACCGACAAGGCGGCACGAGAAGCAGGAGTGCAATGGCAGAAGCGGCAAGGATTCTGCGCTGGGCGGAGAATCATGTCATAGCACTGTCAGCAGTGTTCATCCCGGGAGTGGACAACTGGGAAGCAGATTTCCTCAGCAGACACGACCTTCACCCGGGAGAGTGGGGACTTCATCCAGAAGTTTTCCACATGATTGTGAACCGTTGGGAAAAACCAAAGGTAGACATGATGGCGTCTCGCCTCAACAAAAAATTGGACAGGTATTGCGCCAGGTCAAGAGACCCTCAGGCAATAGCTGTGGACGCTCTGGTAACACCGTGGGTGTACCAATCAGTGTATGTGTTCCCTCCTCTGCCTCTCATACCAAAGGTGCTGAGAATTATACGGAAAAGAGGAGTAAGAACGATACTGGTGGCTCCGGACTGGCCAAGGAGAACTTGGTATCCGGAACTTCAAGAGATGCTCACGGAGGATCCGTGGCCTCTACCTCTGAGAAGGGATCTGCTTCAGCAGGGACCTTGTATGTTCCAAGACTTACCGCGTCTGCGTTTGACGGCATGGCGGTTGAACGCCGGATTCTAAAAGAAAAGGGCATTCCAGAGGAAGTTATTCCTACCTTGATTAAGGCTAGGAAGGAAGTGACTGTACAACATTATCACCGCATTTGGCGAAAATATGTTGCGTGGTGTGAGGCCAAGAAGGCTCCAACGGAAGAATTTCAATTGGGTCGATTCTTACATTTCCTGCAAGCAGGATTGTCTATGGGCCTAAAATTGGGGTCTATTAAAGTTCAAATTTCGGCCTTATCAATTTTCTTCCAGAAGGAATTGGCGTCAGTGCCTGAAGTACAAACTTTTGTCAAAGGTGTACTACATATACAACCCCCAATAGTGCCTCCAGTGGCACCGTGGGATTTGAACGTGGTTCTAAATTTTCTCAAATCTCATTGGTTTGAGCCGTTAAAATCGGTAGAATTAAAATACCTTACATGGAAGGTAACCATGCTGTTGGCCCTGGCTTCTGCCAGGAGAGTTTCAGAGTTGGCAGCTTGGTCATACAAGAGCCCATATCTGATATTCCATTCGGACAGGGCAGAATTGAGGACGCGTCCTCAATTTCTCCCTAAGGTGGTTTCGGCATTTCACTTAAACCAGCCTATTGTGGTGCCTGCGGCTACTAGCGACTTGGAGGACTCCAAGTTACTGGACGTTGTCAGAGCATTAAAAATATATATTTCAAGGACAGCTGGAGTCAGAAAAACTGACTCGTTGTTTACATTGTATGCACCCAACAAGATGGGTGCTCCTGCGTCTAAACAGACGATTGCACGTTGGATCTGTAGCACAATCCAACTTGCACATTCTGTGGCAGGCGTGCCACAGCCTAAATCTGTAAAGGCCCACTCCACAAGGAAGGTGGGCTCATCTTGGGCGGCTGCCCGAGGAGTCTCGGCATTACAACTTTGCCGAGCAGCTACGTGGTCAGGGGAGAACACGTTTGTAAAATTTTACAAATTTGATACTCTGGCTACAGAGGACCTGGAGTTTTCTCATTCGGTGCTGCAGAGTCATCCGCACTCTCCCGCCCGTTTGGGAGCTTTGGTATAATCCCCATGGTCCTGACGGAGTCCCCAGCATCCACTAGGACGTTAGAGAAAATAAGAATTTACTTACCGATAATTCTATTTCTCATAGTCCGTAGTGGATGCTGGGCGCCCATCCCAAGTGCGGATTGTCTGCAATACTTGTACATAGTTATTGTTACAAAAATCGGGTTATTATTGTTGTGAGCCATCTTTTTAGAGGCTACTTCGTTTTGTTATCATACTGTTAACTGGGTTCAGATCACAAGTTGTATGGTGTGATTGGTGTGGCTGGTATGAGTCTTACCCGGGATTCAAGATCCTTCCTTATTGTGTACGCTCGTCCGGGCACGGTACCTGGCTGAGGCTTGGAGGAGGGTCATAGGGGGAGGAGCCAGTACGCACCATGTGACCTAAAAGCTTTTTTAGATGTGCCCTGTCTCCTGCGGAGCCCGCTATTCCCCATGGTCCTGACGGAGTCCCCAGCATCCACTACGGACTATGAGAAATAGAATTATCGGTAAGTAAATTCTTATTTTGTGCCATTTATAGGGAACCGCAGCACATATTACAGCTATCTGCTGTGTTTCCCAATTTTCAGCTACACAAGCAGCCTCCATAGAAACCTAACTCCATTTACCAAGTTCCAGGAAGAGAAGCATTCCGGATCTTGGCGTAAGTACTGTAGCTAAAGCAAGATGAGAGGGATCGTTAATGGGGTCACTTTCCTTTTACACATAGCAGATACTGGCTCCTATCAGAGCTCCTGTCCCTGCATGCTGACATATGGTCTCTACAGAGACTGCTTGGACCTGGAGACAGTGTGCGCTCTTGCCCTTCTAGAAGGTGCAACAGTGGCAGCGCTGTCCTGAATGGCAGTGCCATATTTTCCGGTTGCACATGGCAGCTGTCTGCCGTGTGGGGCTGGCTGGTTCATATCCCTGGTGCTGTCCCCTTCCTGAACACGGGAGAAGGACCTTGGCGGAGAGTGAATGCACTGAGTGAGGGGGCGGAGCCTTGGCTGCTGGTCTCCTCTCCACATTTTAACAGATGTGGTATAGTCATAGTTACTGCGTACCATTTCACATGCAAGGAGGGGCGCCTCTCATCTACAACCTCTGGATTGACACATAAGTGTATTTTTGTCACTCTCCCTATGGGGGCTGCAATCAGGTCAGAACTGCGTATGCACCGCAATGCGCAGGTGCGTCGCACAGGTACAAAGCGGATTGCTGCTCAGCAATGGGTTTGTGCGAAGAATCCATTTGCACGGGTGATCGCAAGGAGACTAACAGGAAGAAGGCGTTTGTGGGTGGTAACTGACCGTTTTCAGGGAGGGGTTGGAAAAACGCAGGCGTGTCCAAGCGTTAGCAGGGAGGGTTCTTGATGTCAATTTCAGTCCCAGATAGGCTGAAGTGTTCGCAGCGGCTGAGTAAGTCTTGGGCTGTTCAGAGACTGCACAAGATTTGTTTGTACAGCTCTGGTACACATGCATTCGCACACTTACAAAGCTAAAATACACTCCCCTAATGGGCAGCGATTATCTGTTCGCAGTTCTGCAAAAAAAAAAAACCCCAGCGAGCGATCAGGTCTGAAATAGGCCCCTATGTGTCATGGTCTCCCCTGTGCTGTGCACAGCCATTAGTACAGGCTACTGAAGATTTCCTCCTCAGTCCCCATGATGTGCTGCTCAGTTCCTGTGTCCTGGTGCAAGTCTTAGCTCTGCTCCTCTCCTCTACAACTGCTGGTGGATCGATGAGTATAATTATCTTTCTACTATTATTGCCTTTACAGTTCTGTAAATGGTTGTGCAGTTGCTCAGTGACCTGTTACATTTTTCATCTGTGTCTGCTATACCAGCGAGTACCCAGTGGAATTATGATGTGTATCTATGTGCACTGTATATTACTGTATCTCACACTCGCCAGTATGTGTAAAATAAAGATAGATATATATATATATATATATATATATATATATATATATATATATCTATATATATATATATATATATATATATTACAGTTGTGCTCATAAATTTACATACCCGAGGAGAATTTGTGATTTTCTGGCCATTTGTCAGAGAATATGAATGATAACTCACAAACTTTTCTTTCACTCATGATTAGTGGTTGGGTGAAGCCATTTATTGTCAAACAACTGTGTTTACTCTTTTTAAATCATAATGACAACAGAAACTACCCAAATGACCCTGATCAAAAGTTTACGTACCCCAGTTCTTAATACCATATATTGGGGGTAATTCCAAGTTGATCGCAGCAGGAAATTTTTTAGCAGTTGGGCAAAACCATGTGCACTGCAGGGGGGGCAGATATAACATTTGCAGAGAGAGTTAGATTTGGGTGGGTTATTTTGTGTCTGTGCAGGGTAAATACTGGCTGCTTTATTTTCTCTGTCCTCCATCTGGGGGACGCTGCGCCGTTACTTGTGGGTTAGAGGTGTGTGGTAGTGGAGTTTGGCACAGAACTATCAAAAGCTGACTCCTCCCCCCTCTAACCCCTCCCATCTCCTTCCTGCTCAGCCCTGTTCAGTTTTAGTTTTGTGCCTGTGGGGTACAGACACAGTTTTTATTTCTCTTTAGATTTTCTGTTTATTTTTTTTTTTTTTCACAAATACCTAGTCCCTGTTTACAGGTGACAGGTATAACAGTGGAAGGGGTTAGTATCCCATTCCAGACTGCTGCATGGAGGCCACTATACCTTGGTCACTGGGGCCTTCAGAGAGAGAGAGAGAGAAGAAAGCAGCATCAGGTACTGGACAGCCACAATCTGTCATTGACAGTATTGGGCTGTCCCTATTTCCTATTGCTAATGGGGAATCTATTCTTATCTATACATCGTCCCCCCCCCCCCCCCCCCCCCCGAAGCGCGCGACCATCCACAGACAGCCGGATGGCTGAACTGGGGTGGAATGTGATGTGGACGGACTGTGTTTAGGTCCGGGAGGGTGTTATTCACTCCCTGGACCGTTGCTGTGCTGCCGTGACAACCGCTGTGTAGCAGCGCACGGGAGCCGAACTTCCGGTTTTGACGGAGAGTGAGAGGAGTGACGTCAGGCGGGCAGAGCCGTCTTCCCGCTCAGCTCTGCCCGCGCGCGCGCTGCTGGTCACGGCGCCATCTTCTCTGCCTGCAGACAGGGGGACGCTGTGCTACGGAGGGGGATTACACTACACAAAAACCGCAAGTATAACAGGGGGGGGGATCACACAAACTTGGGGGACAGGACATAGTACACCAGAGTACAGGATGACCAGTAAGCCAGAGAAACCTACAAAGGGAAAAACAACCTCAGTGGTTTATTTCTCATGTTCACAATGTGGCACAAAGCTGGCTAAGGGGAGTGCTGATGCAGGGACCCTCTGTACATCATGCTCGGGTGCACCAGCGGCAGATCAGCAGGCCAGATCCACTGATCAGTCAATGCCCCCTTGGGTCAAGGCCATGGTGGATGCAATTTCAGATTTGCGTCAGTCAAGGTCGGAAGCAGCTTTGGCCCAGACTCAGGTGGAACCGCTGTGGGCCCAGAATATGGGAAAGTGTCTCACTGATTTGACTCAGTCTGTAAATAAATTTGTAAATTCGTCCAGTAGTTCGGCGGCTTCTAAGCGAACGCAGCCATTGCCCGCTATTGCGTTTCCGGGAGAGGAGTTGGATACTCTGACATCTCCATTGGAAGAAGGGGAGGTAGATCCTGAATGGGACGAAAATTCGGCTTGGGAAGATGAGGATTTATCTACTAGTTCAGGTGTTAGGCTACTAATCGAAGCCATTCGTCAGACCCTTAATATTCAGGATGAGGCAGTAGCCGAGACTTCTTCCCCTTTCTTCAAACGACAGAAGAGACAAGTTACTGCCTTCCCTTCTTACTCGCACTTTGCGGATATTTTAAAAGAACCCTGGCTAAAACCGGATTCGCGTTTCCAAGCTCCTAAAAAGTTAAAATTTCTATATCCTTTTACAGAGGAGGATACAAAATTTTGGGAAACTGCCCCAAAGGTAGACGCTCCTATTTCGCATTTAGCAAAAGCTACGGTTATTCCGTCAGTACAGTCTGTGACTTTAAAAGACTCTACCGATAGGAAGATAGAAGCATTACTAAAATCTATGTTTTCCTTATCAGGTGTCTCTCTCCGTCCAGTTCTGGCGAGTGCCTGGGTGCTTAAAGCCGTTGATGAGTGGCTTGCACAGGTTGTATCTGGGATGCAGTCAGACGATCCGTCGAAGGCCATTCAATTAGCAGAACAGATTTCTGAGGCCCTTACTTACGTGGGTGAAGCCTTATTGGATTCGGTGGCGCTACAGTCCCGTGTTTCTGCCTTAACAGTATCCGCAAGACGATCTCTTTGGCTTAGGGTTTGGAATGCTGATTCGGACTCAAAGCAGACCTTGACGGCAGTTCCTTTTGAAGGCGAGTTTCTCTTTGGATCAGAGTTAAAGAAGATCATTTCAGATACTACGGGAGGAAAGAGCCCTTTCCTTCCGTCTGCTCCTAACAAACCAAAACCTACAAGATTTCGGTCCTTTCGTACGCAGGGCAGAGGTAACTTCCAGTCCTTTCGACCCTTCTCCAGATTTCCACGGAGGGGATCATTCAGAGGTAGAGGAGCTCAGGCTACTCGCAGACCGGCCAGTAAGCCTGCCGACAAGCCTGAGGCATGACGCTTCGGGCCCTCTGGAGGGATCAATACAGGTTGGGGCTCGTTTACTTCACTTCAGGGAAGTGTGGCTCCTATCGAAACCAGATCGGTGGGTAATAGGGGTCATTTCCAGAGGATATATGTTGGATTTCGAAGAGACAGTCCCAACCCGACTATTTGTCACACCTCTCCCAGACGACCCCTCCAGACGTCAAGCTCTCCTTCAGGCAACAGCAACATTATTACAAAATGGAGTAATCCTTCCGGTCCCAGCTCCTCAGAGAGGTCGGGGCTTTTACTCGGGTCTTTTTCTCGTAGACAAGCCGGACGGTTCGTTTCGACCCATTCTAAATCTAAAAGCTCTCAATCCGTACCTTTCATCCCAAAAATTCAGGATGGAATCCATTCGCTCCATTATCGCAGCCATGGAGCCAGGGGAATATTTGGCTTCAATAGACATAAAGGACGCATACCTACATGTTCCAATTTGGATAGGACATCAATCCCTTCTGAGATTTGCAGTAGGTCCGTGGCATTTTCAGTTTCGGGCCCTTCCCTTTGGTCTCTCTACGGCTCCCCGGGTTTTTACGAAGGTCCTGGGTCATGTCGTCGCAGTTCTCCGTTGCAAAGGGGTCAACATCACCCCATACTTGGACGACTTGTTGATCAAGGCCCCGTCACCGGAGATTCTCACTCAGAACCTGCGTCTAACGATAGAGACTCTACAGTCGTTCGGGTGGATAATCAATTTTCCAAAGTCGTCTTTACTCCCGTCACAGAAAATGGTTTTTCTGGGTCTTCTATTCGACACCAACAGCCAGAAGGTGTTTCTTCCTACAGACAAGATTCAGGACTTACAAGCCAGAATCAGAACCCTGTTAAAATTGCCGGCAGTGTCAGTCCTCAGATGCATGCAGGTACTGGGCAAGATGGTGTCCTCATTCGAGGCAGTTCCATACGCCAGATTCCACGCCCGACCTCTTCAAGCTCAGATTCTCCACTGTTGGACTCGGACGGATTCACGTCTCGAACTGCAGTTGATACGCTTGTCGATAAGAACTCGTCAGTCGCTCTACTGGTGGCTTCACAGTCACAATCTGAGGAAGGGTGCGCCGTTCACGGTCTGGTCTTGGATGATGGTAACCACGGACGCAAGCCTCAGCGGTTGGGGAGCAGTGTTCCAGACTCATTTACAGGGGCGCTGGAGCAATCAAGAGTCAAAACTACAGATCAACATTCTGGAATTGAGAGCGATCGGATTCAGACCATGGTGCAGGGCCATCCAGTTCGGGTGCAATCCGACAATGCCACGGCAGTGGCTTACATCAACAAACGGAGGAAATCGCAGCTGGTCTGCAATGAGAGAGGTTGCTCAGATTCTCACGTGGGCGGAGCATTGGATTCCCGTGATTTCAGCAATTCACATTCCGGGAGTCGAAAACTGGGAAGCAGATTTTTTGAGTCGTCACACGATTCATCCGGGAGAATGGGAACTTCACCAGGAAGTGTTTCTTTCTCTAGTGGATCGCTGGGGAATGCCAGACATAGACCTGATGGCATCACGCCTCAACAAAAAACTTCCTGTTTACGGATCAAGAACTCAGGATCCTCAAGCATTTCTGATCGATGCACGAACAGCTCCGTGGCAATTTCAGCTGGGTTACGTGTTCCCACCAATTCCATTGCTCCCACGTCTACTCCAACGCATTCGGCGAGAAGGCCTTGCAGTAATTCTGGTGGCTCCGGATTGGCCGCGCCGACAGTGGTACACTCTTCTAAGCAGCATGGTCGTCGGAGATCCCTTTCACCTCCCTCTGCGACCAGATCTTCTTCTTCAAGGACCTTGTCGCCACCCAGATTTAAATCGGCTGGCTTTGACGGCTTGGTTCTTGAATCCAACATTTTGAAGGCAAAGGGTCTTTCTCGTGCGGTTGTTCAGACAATGATTCGGGCTAGAAAGCCGGTGACTTCTGGCATTTACCATAGAGTATGGCGTATTTACATTGCTTGGTGCGAGAAAAGGAACTTGACTCCGCATTTGTTTAGACTTCCTCGCCTGCTCTCCTTTCTCCAGGAGGGTCTTGACAAAGGTTTAAAACTTTCTTCCCTGAAGGGTCAGGTTTCGGCCTTGTCGGTTCTTTTTCAAAAGAAATTAGCAATCATCCCAGAGGTTCAAACATTCCTGCAGGGAGTACTTCGAATTCAACCACCTTTTGTTCCTCCGATTCCTCCCTGGGATTTAAACTTGGTACTTAAGGCTCTTCAAAATTCTCCATTTGAACCTCTAGAATCTGTGGAACTACGTTATCTAACACAAAAAGTTGTTTTTCTTTTGGCGATTGCCTCAGCTAGACGAGTGTCTGAGTTGGCGGCTCTTTCTTGCAGGCCGCCCTTGTTAGTGTTTCATGAAAATCGGGTAGTGCTGCGGACAAAGCCTTCATTTCTTCCAAAGGTTGTTTCAGCATTCCATTTAAATCAGGACATCGTTCTTCCAGCTTTTAATCCGTCTTCTTCTCAGGGGGAGGATTCCCATTTGGCTCTCTTGGATGTTGTTCGGGCCTTACGTATTTATTTGTCTCGCACGGAGTCTTTCCGTCGTACGGATTCCTTGTTGGTATTGATTGATGCTCCCAAACGAGGTTGGCCTGCCTCTAAGAACACTGTGGCCCGTTGGGTAACTTCGGCCATCAGACAGGCTTACGTGTCCTCAAACGTTTCGGTTCCTGACTCAATTAGGGCTCATTCGACTAGAGCAGTTGGAGCGTCTTGGGCTGTTCGCGGTGGTGCATCTGTTGAGCAACTATGCAGGGCGGCGAACTGGTCGTCAGTCCATACGTTCACAAAGTTTTTTACCGGTTTCATACTTTTGGTTTGGAGACTGCCTCTGTTGGGCGTCGTATTTTACAGACTGCTATGCCGTCAACGTCTCCCTCCTCTCATTAGCTTGCTTTGGGAAGTCCCACAAGTAACGGCGCAGCGTCCCCCAGATGGAGGACAGAGAAATTGGGATTTTTGTTTACTTACCGTAAAATCTCTTTCTCTGAGTCCATCTGGGGGACGCTGCGATCCCTCCCATAGGTTGTCTGGTTTAATTGGTTAATTTTTTATTCTGGTCTATCTCCTTTGGCTTGGCTAAACGTTAACTGAACAGGGCTGAGCAGGAAGGAGATGGGAGGGGTTAGAGGGGGGAGGAGTCAGCTTTTGATAGTTCTGTGCCAAACTCCACTACCACACACCTCTAACCCACAAGTAACGGCGCAGCGTCCCCCAGATGGACTCAGAGAAAGAGATTTTACGGTAAGTAAACAAAAATCCCAATTTTACACTGCAATTTAGATTTCAGATTGAACTCACCACACCCAAATCTCTCTCTCTGCACATGTTATATCTGCCTCCCCTGCAGTGCACATGTTTTGCCCAACTGCTAACAAAGTTCCTGCTGCGATCAACTCAGACTTACCCCCATTGCCCCCTTTAACATCAATGACAGCTTGAAGTCTTTTGTGGTAGTTGTGGATGAGGCTCATTATGTTCTCAGATGGTAAAGCTGCCCATTCTTCTTGGCAAAAAGCCTCCAGTTCCTGTAAATTCTTGGGCTGTCTTGCATGAGCTGCACGTTTGAGATCTCCCCAGAGTGGCTCAATGATATTGAGGTCAGGAGACTGAGATGGCCACTCCAGAACCTTCACTTTATTCTTCTGTAGGCAATGACAGGTCGACTTGACCTTGTGTTTTGGATCATTGTCATGTTGAAACGTCCAAGTACGTCCCATGTGCAGCTCCGGGCTCATGAGTGTATATTTTCCTCCAGTATTTTCTGATAACAAGCTGCATTCATCTTGCCATCAATTTTGACCAAGTTTCCAGTGCCTTTGTAGCTCACACATCCCCAAAACATCAGCGATCCACCTCCGTGTTTCACAGTAGGAATGGTGTACCTTTCATCATAGGCCTTGTTGACTCCTCTTCAAATGTAACGTTTATGGTTGTGGCCAAAAAGTTCAATTTTGGTCTTATCACTCCAAATTACTTTGTTCCAGAAGTTTTGAGGCTTGTCTCTGTGCTGTTTGGAGTATTGTAAGCGGGATGCTTTGTGGCATTTGCATAGTAATGGCTTTCTTCTGGCGACTCGACCATGCAGCCCATTTTTCTTCAAATGCCTCCTTATTGTGCATCTTGAAACAACCACACCACTTTTTTTCAGAGAGTACTGTATGTCAGCTGAAGTTATTTGTGGATTTTTCTTTGCATCCGGAACAATTTTCCTGGCAGTTGTGGCTGAAATTTTTGTTGGTCTACCTGACCGTGATTTGGTTTCCACAGAATCCCTCATTTTCCACTTCTTAATTAGAGTTTGAACACTGCTGATTGGCATTCTCAATTGCTTGGATATCTTTTTATATCAAGAAAAAAGGCATTTTGTTTCCCCCAGCACACTGAATGATAACAGTAACTAGATGTAAATCCCACATAATAATAGAATTCAGAGATCTTCGTTACATATATTTGCGCAAATGTATGGTTAAGCCCCAAAGCAGCATCAAGGCGTCTCTGTATATTTGGGGTCCCTAGCGCTATATCTAGGTGCAGGGTGTGGCACCCCAAAACACCAGCATAAGCCAGAAAGCCCAGCGTAGCATACCAGTGAAAAAACTATAGTGTTAATAAATTAATGTTAGGAAGCCGAAGCTATGAAGAAGGGTGTGTAGTGCAAGGCGACCAGCACCATACAAACTGCAGTGGCGATCTCCAGGGCATTATAACACAAAGCTTTGGTGAAATAAGTCTGACGTGCAGCTGTCTTGTCCTCTGTCCATGCGTTTTTAGTGTTTTCAGGTTCTCTGATGACACCCACTTTAGGCATACAGTTCTCTGATCAGGCAGCCTGAGCGTTCCCTCCCCTGGAGGCAACTGTGAACGCCCAATGGCCCAGTGTTCCCCAGCCTTGCTGAAAGAGAAGAGAGGATTTTTGGTCACTTACCGTTGAATCCTTTTCTCTGAAGCAGACTGGGGAACATGGTGTTCCCTCCCTCTTGCCAAATCATGCAAGGTTTGGTTCTTGACTGTCTTTATGCCTACTAGTTTGTTTGATTGGTATAACAATTTAATTGGGTTCCTGCTACTCCTTTCCAGACTGTTTTAAAGAAGTACTGGAATTCTTAGGTTGCAGGGGGGAGGAGCTGATACTTTAAAGATACAGTACAGTTTATGTACCAACTCTTCCCGCTAACCTGCAATCCCATTGTACAGTGTTCCCCAGCCTGCTTCAGAGAAAAGGATTCCACGGTAAATGACAAAAAAATCCAATATTTATATGAAAAGTACATATCTAACACCTAATAAACATTCCTCATTTTCCCTAAGATCACAGTTAATCTAGCAACTATTGGAGCTTCCAGGCTTACTATTTTACCAGACAAAAGTAGGCTACCTACCTACAGTGTACATCATCTACAGTGGCAACTCCAGAAAGAAGCAATGCAGGAGTGTTTCCGTGGATGTGCTTGGACTACATTATCATAAAATTACTTTTACACAAAGTACATATTTGCATGTTCATGTGCATTTAAAAAACAAGTGCAAATGCCAGTGAAATCTGCATGTGTGATAGGTTTTGCTGTCGTTTAGGTCACTCCTTAGACCCCAATGCGTTAAATATACATTCTAGAGCAGGCAATGTACTACCACTGAAAAACTAGTATACAGCATAAAAATAATGCCAGTGTGCATGATGTCTTAATGGGTTAATGGTGTTTTACAATAGAAATTCACTGCTTGTGGTTTGCAATAAAATTGCATCTATACTGGAAGCTGTATGTATATGCATTTATTATATATGATTTTTCCTTTGTAGACAAGCAGATGGTAGAAAAGTGTTGCGTTCCAGCATAAGAGAGTTCCTCTGCAGTGAAGCCATGTTCCACCTTGGAATACCAAGCACGAGGGCGGCTTCTTGTGTTACCTCAGACTCCACTGTCATCAGAGATATCTACTACGATGGGAACCCCAGGAGAGAGAAATGCACAGTAGTGTTGCGCATTGCCCCCACATTTCTAAGGTAATTTTAACAGCCTTCAAATCATTTTAGCATTCAAATATATTTCTGCAGTGGGGTACATTGGTTTCCACAGGGAAACATCGGGGGTGTAGAGATGGATCTTGATCCAGGCACCAACAGGCTAAAGCTTTAGACTGCCCAAGGATGCATTGGGGCCTCCTCTATAACCCCGCCTCCAGGCACTGTGAGCTCAGTTTCGTTAACCAGTTTAGAGTTGGTGCCCTGCAGAGCAGGTAACTTAACAGGGAGGCTGCGCTGGGCAGCCCTGAAAAAGCTTTTATTTGAAGACTTCAAGGGCCGCAGCACTTACATATCAGGGTGACATTCAGTGCTGCAGCTCCTTCACCTCCCCAGCGCGTCGCATACTCCCGCTGGCTGAGTTCCCTGGTACTTGCGGCGGGGACGCTCCGGCATTGGGCACACGGTCGCAGCGCTCTCCTGGTTCGCGTGGCTGCTACGAAGGGAGGAGGTAAGAGGGTCCCCCAGGTGGGACCAGCCATTAAATTGCGTTCCGATCGCAGTCTAGGGAGACGGACTGCAACGCTGGCGTGGACACCGACATTGAACAGGGACCCCACTATATCCACCAGGGCTTAGGAGTACAGGTCGGGTATACTAATGCCCACTTTAATAAGACTACATGGTTCCTGGTGGTGAGGACCAGCATAGTGGAGATGGCGCTTGACCTGTAGCCCCCTCCCCCGGCACAGGGCGCCGTCTACTGCTGGTGTTTCCACCCTGTAGCTGGTTGAGGTCATGGAATGAGGACCTGGACTCCAAAAAGACCTTGGAGGTACTCCCTTTTAAGAGAGACATCCTATTTTTGGGAAGACTTCAAGAAAATTGTGTCTGACTTAGTGGCTGCTAAGACTGCCTTTCTCCCTAATACTACTCCTTCTGCACAGAAGGACGTCAAGGGAAAGCAAAAGGACAAGCATACCCGAGACAATCTCGTGTTCCAAAACCACAAAGCCCAAGGCAAAACAATCCTGGGCAGCCTGTCAGCCTGCTTCTAAACACGACAAGTCTGCTGCATGACGGGGCAGTCCTCCCCCTGAGGGATCCTGGGGTGAGTAACCGACTTCTACGATTCACTCAGGTCTGGTTAAAGACCACTTCAGACACATGGGTGCGAGAAGTTGTCTCTCACGGGTACGCAGTCTCTTTCAAGAGGCTTCCCCCTCACCAGTTTTGCACCACGGTTATCCCTTTGGATCCGTTAAAGGCGCAAGCTCTTCAATGGTTGTGCGTTCCCTCCTGGTTACAGGAGTGGTGGTGCCGGTAGCTCTGTCCCAGAGAGGCAGAGGATACTACTTGACCCTGTTTCTAGTACCGAAAACCCAATTGATCTTTCTGGCCAATATTCAACCTTAAATCACTGAACAAATTTGTGAGTGTGTCCAAGTTCCGTAACACTGCACTCAATTGTACTGGCCATGGAACCCGTAGACTATATAGTATCCCTGGATATACAGGATGCTTATTTGCATATACCTATTGCCATATCGCATCAGCAATATCTACGGCTTGCTATTGGCAACCTCCACTATCAATTCCAGGCACTGCCGTCTGGACTGGCCACGGTCCTTGGATCTTCACCAAGGTTATGGCCGTGATAACGGCCCATCTTTGTCGCCAGGGAGTCAAAATCCTGCTGTATCTGAACGATTTGCTGATTCTGGCAAACTCCCACGCTGTCCTCCTCAGTCATCTGCAACTGACAGTAAACTTCCTACAAGCCCACGGGTGGCTCATCAACTGGAAGAAGTCCTCACTGGTTCCAGCTCAAAGCATGGTGCACCTGGGGGCACTGCTGGACACACACAGTCAAAGGCTGTTACTGACTCCAGAGAAGGTCCTGAAGCTTCAGGAAGGGATCAGATACTTCCTCTCTCGCCCAAGAGTGTCGATACACTCGGCGATGCAAGTACTAGGCCTGACTGTATCTGCTTTCGACATGGTAGAGTAAGCTCCATTTCATTCCCGCCCTCTGCAGCGGTTAATTCTTTTCAGTGGGACGGCCTACCTCATCGGATCAGATCTCACATGGTCTCCTTGACTCCGGAGGTTTGTCAGTCACTGATCTGGTGGCTACATGACCAGCAGTTGAGTAGGGGCCGTCCCTTCTGGATCCCCAACTGGGTCCTACTGACTACGGATGTCAGTCTGAGGGGTTGGGGCCCAGTGTTGGAGCAACACTCTTTCCAGGGTCGGTGGACCAAGGAGTAATCACTCCTCCCGATTAAACATTCTGGAATTGCGGGCAGTGTTCAATGTTTTGTCTCTTGCCTTGCCTCTGCTAAAAAAAACAGGCCTGTTTTAGTCACTCCAGCGTGGTCCAGATAGCATTGGTTCTCAGACCTGCAGGGTCTCTCAATAGAGCGTCCTCTTCTGCTTCCTCAACGCCCAGACCTCCTCGTTCAGGGCCCTTGTGTCTACTGGGACCTGGCCAGGCTGGCTTTGACGGCGTGGCTCTTGAAGGTTCACTCCTGAGGGCCAAAGGTTTCTCCGAGGCAGTTATCCAAACTGTGCTGAAGGCCCGCAAACCGGCATCCCGCGTGTATTTATTACAGGGTCTGGAATTCTTATTTCATCTGGTGTGTGGCTGAGAATTAAGATCCATACAAATTCAGGACTTCCAGACTTCTGGCTTTTCTGCACCAAGGCCTGGCCTTGGGCCTTCGCCTGGCCTCCCACAAGGTTCATATCTCTGCCTTGTCGGTATGGTTTCAGAGAAAAATTGCATCTATTCCTGACGTTTATACTTTCACTCAGGGTGTTTTATGGATTCAGCCTCCCTATGTCCCTCCGGTGGCTCCATGGGATCTGTCTGTTGTCCTGAATGCCCTGAAATAGTCTCCATTTGAACATCTTGAGTCGGTGGCTCACGGTCAAGGTCCTGTTCCTACTGGCTATTGCCCCTGCTAGGAGGGTGTCAGACCTAGGCGCTCTGTCCTGTCATCCACCCTTTCTGATATTTCACAGTGACCGGGCAGTTGCCTAAGGTTGTGTCATCTTTTCACCTTAACCAAGAGATTGTGGTTCCGGCCTTTATCTCTTCTGATTTTTCCTCCAAAGCGTGGTCTTTGGATGTGGTAAGGGCTCGCCGTATTTATGTGGAGAGGACTGCCTATATCAGGAGGTCAGATACCTTTTTTTTTTTTTTTTTGTAGTTTTTGGTTTTCACAAATGTGGCTGGCCTGCGAATAAGCAAACCTTGGCTAGATGGATTAGAATGGTGATTGCACAAGCATATGCGCAGACTGGACTCCCAGCTTCTGCTGCTATCAAAGCCCATTTTACTCTGTCTGTTGGACCTTCTTGGGCGGCCCGCCGAGGCGCGTCTGCTGAACAATTGTGCAAGGCGGCTACGTGGTCCTCAGTGAAGTCATTCATTAGGTTCTATGCCTTTTGATACTTCCACCTCCCAGGATGCCTCCTTTGGACGCCGGGTTCTCATACCCGCTATGGCGCATCCCCTCCCATGAGGAAATGCTTTAGGACATCCCTATGTAGCCCGCTGCAGAAAAGGAGATTTACGGTAGATATACCATGGTTAAATCTCTTTCTTCGAGGTACTTTGGTTCCACAGGGCGCCCACCCTGACGCACTTAGATTCTATGGGTTTGTATGGCATTAGCCGCTAGTCCCTTCTCCTGTTGTGAGAAGTTGGGTCTATGTGACTAACATCTACCTTCTCTTTTACCTGCTCCTGCATTGGACTGGTCTAAAGCTTTAGCCTGTTGGTGCCTGGATCAAGATCTATCTCTACACCCCTGATTTTTCCCTGTGGAACCAATCTACCTCACAGAAAGAGATTTAACCATGGTAAGTCTACCATAAATCTCCTTTTACAGGCTAGTCAATCATTTTTCTGGTGTTTTCCAAATGCTGTAATCTGAAAGTTTAAGTAAACAATTCTATTTTTTTTATTTATTTTTTTAAATCAGGTTTGGATCTTTTGAGATCTTCAAGCCAGTAGATGAGTTTACAGGTCGGCAGGGTCCTAGTATCAACAGAAACGATATCCGGATCCAAATGTTGGATTATGCGATCAGCACGTTCTATCCAGACATACAGGAGAAGTATGCAGCGAGGACAGCAGAGAGAAATGCTGCCTTCTTCACAGAGGTAGAGCTTGATTATTTTGAGCTGTTTCATGTGCCCTCATTTATAAATAACCATTTAGAAGTCTACTTTAAAATACAAGATGGACTTTTATAATAAATTCTAAAGAGTTTTGTCTTTTAATGCAGGTAAGTGTTAGGTAAGTGTGGTTTACCCAAATAAGACTAGTAGAACTAGTTGAATACTTAAAGCACTACCTTACCAATAAGGAATAATATATAGAGACAGACATGTCTTTCATTCTTTATTTATTTATTCATTCATGAATTAACTTCTAGCATCTTGGCCTTAATAGGATGAATTGAGCCAGGGCAGTCGGACTTAATCCCCTGCTGTATTGTACTCTCTGTATTATATTGCAGCTGAGAACAATAGATGAATGCCTTATGCTAATAAACCTTGGTGTGCCTAGTGCAGCATAGAAACCAAGATAAGCGTGGCTCAATCTGTATAAGCACTATTGCGGTAAAAATTATTATTGAAAATACAATGATTAAGAAATTGCGTACCTGTACAAAATAATATTTCTCTTACGTACTAGAGGATGCTGGGGACTCCAAAAGGACCATGGGGTATAGACGGGAACCGCAGGAGCTTGGGCACACTAAAAAGACTTAAGACTGGGTGTGAACTGGCTCCTCTCTCTATGCCCCTCCTCCAGACCTCCGTTAGACTTTGTGCCCAGGAGTGACTGGATGCACACTAGGGGAGCTCTCCTGAGTTTCTCTAGGAAAATACTTTTTGTTAGGTTTTTTATTTTCAGGGAGCCCTGCTGGCTACAGGCTCCCTGCAGCGTGGGAGTGAGGGGAGAGAAGCAGACCTACTTCTGTGAGTTTCAAGGCTCTGCTTCTCGGCTACTGGACACCATTAGCTCCAGAGGGTTCGATCACTAGGTGCGCCTAGCTGCTTGTTCCTGGAGCCACGCCGTCACCCCCTCACAGAAGCCAGAAGTCGGGTGAGTATGAGAGGGGGGGGCGCCCTGGGGGGCATGTTACTGAGCCGGCAAAAGATCGTAGGTGCCGAGGCACTTTATTACAGACCCCCCCGCCGGGCATTTTTTGTATGTTAAAATTTGGCGGGCCGAAGCCGCCGGGAAGGGGGCGGAGCTTCGGTCCGCGGCTCACTCGCGCGCCATTTTCTCCCTACACAGCACCGAGGGAGAGACGCTGCCGGGACCTCCACGTTTTCTGCAAGTATAAGGGGCATCTCCAGTGGGGTAACAGTTGTGAACTATATAAGGCAGCGCTGGGTACACTTAATCTTCTGTGTCCCAATACAGGCGCTGGGGTGTGGGCTGGCATACTCCCTCTGTCTCCTCTTCTGGGCTGAATTGTGGGCCTGTCACCTTGCTGGGACGGTTCTGGGTGTTGTGGGTGTCGGTACTGCATGTCGACATGTCGGAACCTGAATGTTATTTACCAGAGGAGTTTATAGGAGGTGGGGATGCGGGGCTAGAGCTAGCACTGTCGACGCAGCCGACTCCTGATTTATTAGCACTCCTTACTACAATAAATTCCAATGTAGCTTCTTTATCTAAGAGGTTAGATAAGTCTGAGTCACAGACCCAGGTGTGGAAGAAATCTATGGAGGAGGATTTATCTCAGGTACAGACCCCATCCGGGTCCCATAAGAGGCCTTTTACTCAGGTGGGGGATACGGATACCGACACGGACTCTGATTCCGAGGTTGATTTCACTGAGGCGGCATTACATCCACGTTTGGTTAAGAGTATTCAGTACATGATTGTGGCTATAAAGGATGTGTTGCAGATTTCTGATGAACCTGCGGTGCAGGAAACAAGGATTTGCTTATTCAAGGGGAAGAAACCTAAGGTAAAGTTTCCCCCCCTCTCATGAAATGAATACTCTTTGTGAAAAGGCTTGGGAATCGCCGGATAAGAAATGGCAGATTCCCAAGAGGATTTTTATGGCGTATCCTTTTCCCTCTGATGACAGGGAAAAATGGGAGACATCTCCAACCGTTGCTAAAGCTCTATCTCGTTTGTCTAAGAAGGTGGCGCTTCCGTCTCCTGACACGGCAGCTCTCAAGTATCCGGCGGATCGCAAGTTGGAGACGTGTCTGAAGTCCATTTTCGCTAATACGGGTGCATTGCTCAGACCTGCTGTGGCGTCGGTATGGGTGAGTAGTGCTATTGCTAAATGGGCGGAGAATTTAGCTAGTGACATGGATACTCTTGATAAAGATAATGTCCTTCTAACTCTTGGTTATATTAAGGACGCTGCAGATTACCTGAAGGACGCGGCAAGGGACGTCTGTCTCTTGGGATCAAGGACCAATGCCATGTCGATATCTGCCAGGAGGGCCTTGTGGATCCATCAATGGAATGCTGATGCCGACTCCAAGAGGTCTATGGAAGCTCTACCCTTTAAAGGTACGGTCTTGTTTGGGGATGGCCTGGCGGACCTAGTCTCGACCGCGACTACGGGTAAGTCCTCTTTTCTTCCGCCAGGCCATCCCCAAACAAGACCGTACCTTTAAAGGGTAGAGCTTCCATAGACCTCTTGGAGTCGGCATCAGCATTCCATTGATGGATCCACAAGGCCCTCCTACGGGTAAGTCCTCTTTTCTTCCTTATGTTCCCACACAACAGAAGAAGGCACCACATCAGCAAATGCAGTCCTTTCGTCACAATCAATACAGGCGTGGAAAGGGTTAGTCTTTCCTCGCCTCAAAGGGTAGAGGACGGGGAAGAAAAATTCCTGCAACCTCAGGTGCACAGGACCAGAAGTCCTCCCCGGCTGCTACCAAGTCCACCGCATGACGCTGGGGCTTCCCTGGGGAAGTCCGGACCGGTGGGGGGCCGTCTTCAGGTATTCAGCCAGGTCTGGATTCAATCAGACCTGGATCCTTGGGTGTTAGAAATAGTGTCTCAAGGATACAAACTGGAGTTTCAGGAGATGCCCCCTCACCGGTTCTTCATTTCGGCATTACCAGTGGTTCTTCCGGACAGGGAGGTGGTCCGGGCGGCCATTCAAAAATTGTGTCTACAGAGGGTCATTGTTCCCGTCCCTCCGTCCCAGCGGGGGGAGGGGTTCTACTCAAACCTCTTTGTGGTACCGAAACTGGACGGTTCGGTCAGACCAATTCTAAATCTAAAATCCCTCAATCCATACTTGCAAGTCTTCAGGTTCAAGATGGAATCCCTTCGAGCGGTGATTGCCAGCCTGGAGGGGTTTTTTTTTATGGCGTCAGTCGACATAAAGGATGCCTACTTACATGTGCCGATATATCCTCCGCATCAGGCTTTCCTCAAGTTTGCGATACAGGATTCTCATTACCAATTTCAGACGTTGCCGTTTGGGCTTTCCACGGCTCCGAGGATTTTCACCAAGGTCATGGCGGAAATGATGGTTCTTCTTCGCAAACAAGGGGTTTCAATTATCCCGTACTTGGACGATCTCCTGTTAAAGGCGAGGTCCAAGGAACGATTGCTGACAAGTGTAGAGTTGTCTCTATCGGTTCTGCGACAACACGGATGGGTCCTCAATTTGCCGAAATCCCAGTTGATTCCGACCACTCTGCTTCCTTTTCTGGGCATGATTCTGGACACGGAGTTAGGCTCTGGAATTGCAGACGATGGTCAGAGAACTTCTGAAGCCGACGAGTGTGTCGATCCATCATTGTACTCTGGTTCTGGGGAAGATGGTTGTGGCGTACGAAGCCATTCCATACGGCAGATTTCACGCCCGCGTGTTTCAGTGGGACTTGCTGAGCAAATGGTCTGGGTCTCACCTACACATTCACCGGAAGATAAGTCTATCTCCCAGAGCCAGAATTTCTCTCCTGTGGTGGCTACAAGCTCATCACCTCCTGGAGGGACGCCGATTCGGTATCCAGAATTGGGTACTTCTGACAACAGATGCAAGTCTCCGGGGCTGGGGCGCAGTCACCCAAGGAAGAAATTTCCAGGGAAAATGGTCGCTCCATGAAGCCTGTCTCCACATAAATGTTCTAGAGTTAAGAGCCATTTACAACGGCCTTCTCCAAGCAAGAAGTCTTCTTCAGGGTTGACCGGTCCTGGTACAGTCAGACAACATCACAGCTGTGGCCCATATAAACCGGCAAGGCGGAACGAGGAGCAGAGCAGCAATGGCGGAGGCCACAAAGATACAGCAGTTTTCCTACCGGGGGTGGACAACTGGGAAGCGGATTTCCTCAGCAGACACGACCTCCATCCGGGAGAGTGGGCTCTGCACCAAGAAGTATTTGCAGAAGTGACAAGACGCTGGGGAATTCCGTTGATAGACATGATGGCGTCTCGGCTCAACAAGAAGCTCCCGAGGTATTGTTCCAGGTCAAGGGACCCACAAGCCACGGCGGTGGACGCCCTGCTGTCTCCGTGGGTCTTCCAGTCGGTGTACGTGTTCCCACCTCTTCCTCTCATTCCGAAGGTGCTGGGGATCATTCGTCGAGCAAGGGTTCAGGCGATTCTCGTCGTCCCAGACTGGCCAAGAAGGGCCTGGTACCCGGATGTTCAGGACTTACTGGTGGAAGATCCTTGGCCGCTTCCTCTAAGAGAGGATCTGTTGTTACGGGGTCCATGCGTGTTTCCGGACTTACCGCGGCTGCGTTTGACGGCATGGAGGTTGAGCGCCAGATCTTAGCTCGTAAGGGTATTCCCAGGGAGGTCATTCCAACTCTCATTAAGGCTAGGAAAGAGGTTACGGCGAAACACTATCACCGTATCTGGAGGAAATATGTTTCCTGGTGTGAGGTTAATAAGGCTCCTGCGGAGGATTTTCACTTGGGTCGTTTCCTCCACTTTTTACAGGCGGGTGTAGATGCAGGCCTGAAATTGGGTTCCATCAAAGTGCAAATTTCGGCTTTGTCTATTTTCTTTCAAAAAGAGTTAGCTGCCCTCCCAGAGGTTCAGACTTTTGTAAAGGGTGTAATGCATATCAATCCACCGTTTGTACCGCCTGTAGCGCCATGGGACCTTGATGTCGTCTTACGGTTCCTCATGTCTTCCTGGTTTGAACCTTTGCGGACGGTTGAATTAAAATTTCTCACTTGGAAGGTAGTTATGCTTTTGGCGCTGGCATCTGCCAGGCGAGTATCGGAATTGGCAGCTTTATCTCATAAGAGTCCGTACTTGATTTTTCATGCGGATAGGGCGGAATTGAGGACTCGTCGACAATTTCTACCGAAGGTGGTTTCGTCATTTCACATTAACCAACCTATTGTGGTTCCGGTAGCTACGGAAGAAGTGGCGATTCCAAAATCTCTGGATGTTGTAAGAGCGTTAAAAGTTTACGTTTCTATGACAGCTGTTACTAGGAAAACTGAAGCGTTGTTTGTTTTGTATGCGGCCAACAAGGTTGGTCATCCCACGTCAAAACAGACTATTGCACGCTGGATTTGTAGTACGATCCAGCAAGCTCATTCTTCGGTGGGGTTGCTGGTGCCGAAGTCGGTTAAAGCCCATTCTACCAGAAAGGTGGGCTCATCTTGGGCGGCTGCCCGAGGTGTTTCGGCACTACAGCTTTGCCGAGCAGCTACTTGGTCGGGTTCGAACACTTTTGCTAAATTCTATAAGTTCGATACCCTGGCCGATGAGGACCTGGCGTTTGCTCAGTCGGTGCTGCAGAGTCGTCCGCACTCTCCCGCCCGTTCTGGAGCTTTGGTTGTCCCCAGCATCCTCTAGGACGTAAGAGAAAATAGGATTTTGGTACTCACCGTTAAATCCTTTTCTCCTAGTCCGTAGAGGATGCTGGGCGCCCGTCCCAGTGCGGACTATTACTTGCATTATATATTTTCTTACTGGTTAAGTTAGTTTATACATGACTTGTGTATTGGTTTGTTGTAGCTGGTTGCTGGAGTTTTATGCATACTGTTATCTGGTTTGGCGTTATTCCGGTTGTACCGTATGTTTATGGTGTGGGCTGGTAATTTGGTAGCCCTTAGTTAAGACAAAAATCTTTCCTTGTAATGTCCGTCTCTCCTGGGCACAGTTCCTATAACCTGAGGTCTGGAGGAGGGGCATAGAGGGAGGAGCCAGTTCACACCCAGTCTTAAGTCTTTTTAGTGTGCCCAAGCTCCTGCGGATCCCGTCTATACCCCATGGTCCTTTTGGAGTCCCCAGCATCCTCTACGGACTAGGAGAAAAGGATTTAACGGTGAGTACCAAAATCCTATTTATTACATGTTGTTTGCAAACAACACATTTGCAAAGAGTATCACATGGAAAAGAACGTCCCTCCCCGGGAATGACATGGCACCACATGGCTTGTGTCCTACAGTACCTCATACATTAACAAGTCAAGTTGTAAAGTAAGGTTTTGTCAATATATAATAGAGATGGATGACACTGTGTGTCCTTCTGTATTTTTTTTTTTTTGTTTCATCGAGATCAACAAATGGTTTAGTATTATGTGAAAGTAGGTCACTTTTAAGAATCTTTTTCCCTTGATCCTAATAAATATAAAGTACTCCATCACCAAGTACAGTCTTTTTGTTGCCTTTCATGGTGTTGGGAAGAAAGAACCTTTTATTCCATGGAATTGAATAGTCCAACAGGACACTTAATTTGTGCATCTCTGAATTATGCGCATTGCTGGTGTTTGCCCTTTATAAATAACAATCTGTCAGTAGACCCAAAAAGGGTCTTTCATGGAGTTTTGACCAAAAACACCAATACATATGTCACAAAATATTGGGGCAGATGTATTAAGCCTGGAGAAGTGATAAAGCAGTGATAAGTGCAAGGTGATAATGCACCAGCCAATCAGCTCCTGCCATTTTTTTCAAACCTGGTATGATTGGCTGGTACATTATCACCTTCCACTTATCATGGCTTAATACATCTGCCCCATTATGTGAATTCTCTCTTCCCTATGTCGCTGATCTATTGGGAATTACTGTTTACAATGAATAACATTACTTTCCTTCCAGGTAACAAGAAGAACTGCAAGGCTGGTTGCTGAGTGGCAGTGTGTTGGATTCTGCCATGGTGTATTAAATACTGACAACATGAGCATTGTTGGTCTTACTATTGATTATGGACCCTTTGGTTTCTTGGATAGGTTGGTATGGCGGTAGTATATCTTCTTTACGTTGTACTGTATATTGGCATTAAATATCACTACTAGTGGGTAGTGCCATGTGTATAAATGCTAGGGATGACTAGGTGGCTCCCATACTGATCATGCATTAAAACTGAAAATAATTTTTACATAGACCAATAAATCAGTGTAAAATACTGAAATCTGTAATAAATATAAGAGGTCGGTGGTAATAAACTATTCTTAGATTGTCTATTATGGAACCTGCTCTCTCTATAAGTGGGACACATCAGTAGGAGGCTGACAGGTCAGATGAAGAGACCTTGGATATCTTTTGTACCTTCTGAGATAGACAAGTAAATAAATGGTAAAACAATAATACAAGCCCTCAAGTGGTAACTTCTTAGTCCTTTCTAGTGCTCATTAGGCTACAAGCATTTGGTGATTTGTAGACTTTTCCAAGTGGCATAAATTTCCAAGTTTTGTTAAACCGAGCGCTTGTGTGTGTTGCTACCTGGTGTTGTATGGAAAATGCTTAATGTAATATAATGTAAATAATAAAAAAAAAAAACCAGCTTTAAAAAATTAAAAATAAAATTAGAATAGAAATAAAATAAAAATAAAATAAAAAACAATTGGGGAAGAGGAGGGGGGGGGGGGGGGGGGGTAAAGTGCAATGTTTACAGCTCCTTTCAGAGTAATTGGTTAGGAGCTTGGGGACACTTTATCGAAGGGCAAAGTTTTTTAGGGTGTAACTGTCCCTGACTTACCCTATTATTTAAGTGCGAGCGTGGCTGGTGGTTCTTGTATGTGGTGGCAGTAATCAGGCTGGTGGGCGGGCTGGCCTCTCTCCTGCTTGGTAAACTGTAACTGCCCTTCTTCTTCCTCCTCCTGCTGGCCGCACTTTAGCCGCTACTCCGTCTTCTCCGCCGCAACCGGAAGTTCGGGTCCTTACTTCCAGTATTACGAACCTGGACACCTCCTAGTAAGTAGATGTGTGCTTTTGTGTCGAGCCTAGTGTCTGAGATCAGTAATACCGGAAGTAAGGACCCGAAACAGCTTACCAAGCAGGAGAGAGGCCAGCCCGCCCACCAGCCTGATTACTGCCACCACATACAAGAACCTCCAGCCACGCTCGCACTTAAATAATAGGGTAAGTCAGGGACAGTTACACCCTAAAAAACTTTGCCCTTCGATAAAGTGTCCCCAAGCTCCTAACCAATTACTCTGAAAGGAGCTGTAAACATTGCACTTTACCCCCCCTCCCTCCCCTTCCCCAATTGTTTTTTATTTTATTTTTATCTTTATTTTTATTTTATTTCTATTCTAATGTTATTTTTAATTTTTTAAAGCTGTTTTTTATTTTTATTTACATTATATTACATTAAGCATTTTCCATACACCAGGTAGCAACACACACAAGCGCTCGGTTTAACAAAAATTCCAGAAAGCACCAACAAACAACCTGAGCAGCATTTTTTTCACTCACAGCGCAGCAAACTATACCAAATTTATAAATTTCCAAGTGACCAGTACATATTGCAATGGCAGACAGGCCTTTAGAAAACCTAGTAAGACACAATAAAAAGTTGGTAAAATGTAGCCTTAAGCAACATAGTAAAGGCATCAACACTAGCATACATACATAATGCTATATTTAGGAAAACCCTTGTACCTGATTGCCTGAAAGCAGTAGGAACAGTAAGAAACACTCAATTTCTTCATCTTGTTCTCTGCATGATTATGCGGTTTACTTGCTTTAAGGAAGAACATTATTCTGCATACGCACTCTCTGCCATAACACTAATTCCACAGATTGGAGCAACTAGTGACTAAACTGAAAATCCTTGTATTGTATTGAAACTGAGCTAAAGACCTGTTTGATCAGAACAAAGTCAAATAAATCTGTACGCTCTACATTCTAGATCTGCATGAAAAAGGGATATTATGTCTAAAATCTTATAATGTATTCTCTTACAGCAATAGAACTTGTCTTGGATCTGTGGGCACTGATTTATACATCCTGAGTGAATAGAATACAGGTTGAGTATCCCTTATCCAAAATGCTTGGGACCAGAAGTATTTTGGATATCGGATTTTTCCGTATTTTGGAATAATTGCATACCATAATGAGATATCAAGGCGATGGGACCCAAGTCTAAGCACAGAATGCATTTATGTTTCATATACACCTTATATACACAGCCTGAAGGTCATTTTAGCCAATATTTGTAATAATTTTTTGCATTAAACAAAGTGTGTCTATATTCACACAATTCATTTATGTTTCATCTACACCTTATACACACAGCCTGAAGGTCATTTAATACAATATTTTTAATAACTCTGTGTATTAAACAAAGTTTGTGTACATTGAGCCATCAGAAAAAAAAGGTTTCACTATCACAGTCTCACTCAAAAAAGTCCGTATTTCGGAATATTTGGATATGGGATACTCAACCTGTATTGCCTGTCTTGAAATGCATTACAATTACTTTAATGTGAAAAATCTGTACTGTTCAAAAATTCTGCCATAACTTTTTTTTATTTTTATTTTTTATATGGAAGGCTGAATAGGTCTGTCATTTGTGGTAGTGTGGTGTCAGGGAAGGGTGAGGGGACACCTTTGTATCTATAGCTGTAGTGAACTTGTTTTTGAGCAGTTTACTTACTAGCAGCGGCTTAAGCTCAATTTAAAAGGACACTGCTTTTAACGGCATTAAAATAGTTTAATAAAAATGCTACATTTGGTCGCTCTTATTATGGCGGCTGGTATAAATCCTACTTCATATAATAGAAGTATGTGTGTGACATTGCCAGGTTCATCACTGGGTAGTATACTTGTACAATTGTATTTTAATACAAGTAATTTCTGCCCAAGATACATTATAGTTCCTTTGTTATCCCACAGATATTTGTACAACGCAAGTATTTTTTGTCTTACAGGTATGACCCTGATAACATTTGTAATGGCTCTGATAATATGGGACGCTATGCCTACAACAAACAGCCAGAGATCTGTAAGTGGAATTTGGGGAAGTTTGCTGAGGCTCTGGTTCCAGAACTGCCCTTAGACATTAGTCAGAAAATAATTGAAGAGGAATATGATGTAGAATTCCAAAGATGGTACATGCAAAAAATGAGGAAGAAACTGGGTCTAATTCAGCTTGAGCTTGAAGAGGACAGCAAACTGATCTCAGATTTGTTAGACACCATGAGCCTTACAGGTGAGATTTATCAATTACCCCAGTCAACCAGCAGCCGTTTGTGTCCATGTAATGAGTGTAAAATATCCAGTAAAAATCTCCTTCAAAAACATAGTTTTAAAAATCTTACATATCTAAAAAAGTGCATTGTGTTAGGGCTCCACAGTAAGTGCGATGCTGGCTATGCTTGATGAGAAGGGAAGTTTTTAATTTTTCCTTACACTACAGTATACATCTCTAACTCTGACTTGTATGTACAAAAGGGGGGTGTAGGGTGGGAAAAACAAAATGTGGTCCCAAACAATATACCAGACCTGTCAGTAATACCGTACATGTCATCAGTAAGCTACGTGGGCCTGTTGTAATGTCATCAAGCAACAGGAAGCAATGGATTCTGCAGTTTGCTGGTAACACAGCATAAAATGAAAGAGCAACAGATCAGGTGCTTGAATAGCACTGCGTTTCTTAGTAACCAGCAGGTATGACTTGCAGAAACATCCGTAGTGCTTTCAGCATGCAGAAATGTGATTGCTTCAAACAGTGTTTTATTTGCTAATGTTAATAAGAAAGGATTGTATGATTCCCTGGTCTTTTTTCAAGTTTGTCCTGTCATAAGGTTAAATATGTCACACAATTTAGCATGTGCTTACATTTTTAGATATGTTAATTATCACATGAACTTTAATACTCTCTGATGATGCCATTCTTTTAGGCTCGGATTTTACAAATACTTTCCGGATCCTCAGCAAATTTTCTGGAGAAGCTACTGACATTGGTGGATTTTTGAACACCATTGCTGAACAGTGTGCTACCTTGGAAGAATTAAAAGTTGCTTTCCGACCTAAAATGGACCCAAGGTCTGGTAATTAGCATTACATTGTGAAAGCAGTGCATGGCCACTTCACTCCCTGCTTTTAATTAAGTGTATATGTTAATTGTATTGCATTGTCAAGCAGTACTTGCTCTATTTATGGCCAGAAGTAAAGCAGCTGGAACACTTAAGTCCTAATTATTGAAGGGAATGCTTAATATTTACAAAGAGCCAAATGTGCTATAGCTGAAAGCAGCCAGTAAGGTATCGGCTTCTCAAAATAAACATGGTGCTTTACTTGGTATACATATAGCAAGTTTATATTTGTTTTCCAGGCAGCTTTCGATGATGCTGATGCTAGCACAGAGCAATCCTCAGTTATTTGCATTAATTGGCTCTAAGGCCAACATAAGCAAGGAGCTGGAACGTATAGAACAGTTTGAAAAACTTGATAAGTCCAGTTCTGAAGACCTACTGAGTGATAACAAGAGACACTGGGAAGAGTGGCTTACAAAATACAGGTATGTGGTCTCACAGAAAAGTAAACTATGTAATGATGTCTTTACATAAAAAGTAATGTTTCTTTCTTCTTTGTTACTCCATGGCAGCCACATCTTGGGATATAGGACCTGTTCCCCTTAGCCTAGACTGTTTTTTTTTCAGGGACAGTCCTCTCTTTTCTGTATAACTTCCAGTCACTCCTCCTTGCCCTTGTCTTTTTTTCCTGTCTCCTAGTAGTATACAGGCAGAGTAGGGAAGTTTGTTAGTTTATCAAAATAAGGACTAACCCATATCTTATGCCTAGTGCACCTGATTAGGTGCAGTCTGGGGTGGGGTGGCTCCCTGGGCCAATATTCTGTAGGCTGGTGTGCGGCAATGACGGCACATTGCAACAGATAATGGAGGGACACCCTTGCTGTTGCCCGGGGTGGTTACTGGAGCTATTGCCCTGTTCAGCATTGCAGATGCTCGTAAGCCAGGAGAGCTGAGACCATGATGGTGCTAAATCTGGGTGGACATACTGTGCAGGTGCAAACTGGTAGTCTCTATGACGCGTCTTACCAGAATGCTGTGCAGTGCCACGGCACCTGTGCCCTACCAGTTCAGAGGTCATGGCTCTATAAAAGAAGGTAAGGGCTCCTGTAGCCTGGGAAAAATTTTTTATGAAATATGTAGCCGATCCAGGACCTAAGCCCTAGCCTTGTTTGGGGTAGAGCTTAAGACGACAATGTACGCCCTAGTAGCTCTGTATGGTGGTGGGCCTATTGTGGCGTCGGAAAGGGCCGGCCCCATGTGCTGCCGCTGACCTGCTTTTGAACATGGTGCATTTGTTATACGGATGGCCTGGTGCTTGGATCGGCCGCCGCCATCATCCCTTGAAAGAGGGGAAGAGTGCTCCCACCAGATATGCATCCCTACCCACTCCGTCATTTAAAGTAAGCGACCGCTCCTGGCGTCATCGATCCTGTTGCCTGGTCGCTGGGGTTGGAAAGATGCAGCTGCTGTGAAGGACAGAGAGAGGGCGCATGCACAGTACCAAAGGGACCTGGCTGCAGCTTCCGGTAAGCCTGCGTGCCAGATATAGCAGGAAAAGGGGGATATGCAGCACAATAGTGCCTTATTCCCATGGATGCTTTCTCGGATTCTTGGTCCGGTGGATAGAGCCCCAATGACTGCTCACAGTTTGGCGACTTCTGCAGAGGCTAGGTGAGTGGGGTCTAAGGCTCCTGCCTCTATTCTACTACTCTAAAAAGCTAAGTTTCTAACATCATGCCTTCCTCCAAGGCACTAAAACAAGACTGAGGGACTGATTGAAGTGGGAGGGCTTATGTAGGGGAGGGTGTCAGCAGTTAACTATTTTAGTGCCAGACTCCAATGGTCATATGCATAAACCCAGGGTAATGGAGCGTCAGATGGATGATAGAGAAATATCTACAGAAATGCCATTCATTTTTTCATTTATAACCCTATGATTAACTGGATAAATAGAAAGAAGTGAAGACAAGTCTCTTAATAGAAGAGTGGTGGTGGAATTTTCTAAGTTGTTACTGGATAACTATTCTAAGGTGTGAAAACTATATACAGACTGATATGATATGTGTACGGTAACGGCTGTATTTATTTCTGTCCAGTTCACACGTTGGGGATATGCTCTCTTGTAATACCGTTGGTCTGCATTTTTTCCAGTGTCCGCTTGGAGAAAGAACAATCAAATATTGGGCATGAAGACACTCTACAGTCTGAGCGGGAGAAGATTATGAATTTAAACAACCCAGCATACATCTTGAGAAACTATATTGCTCAGAATGCCATAGACTCTGCAGAGAAGGGAGATTTTTCTGAGGTAATGCGTAACAAATATCATCACAAAGTCCTTAATTCTACCCTTTCCTCGGTAACCGGTTGATAAGATAGTGTCTAGTTAGACAGTCAATAGATAGACACCACATGTTAGACAGACATTAGATCGACAGGGTCAAAAGGTCGACATAAAAAAGATAGTGAAATGTTTTTAGTTTTTTTTAAAATGTAACATGTTTTTGGACTATTTCATACCTTCTCTATCCATGTCGTCATAGAGTTGGTTATAAACCTTGTGGTGAGCGCAGCGAGGGGATGCCTTTCTACAATTGGGGGTCCCAGATGACAAAATTATCTACACAAACCACAGAAATGCAAAAAACATTGTGTCTACCTTTTTCATGTCGACCTTTTGACCCTGGCGTCCTAATGTCTGTCTAACATATGGTGTCTATCTATTGACTGTCTAACTAGACACTATTTATCAACCCACACCCCTTTCCTCGCGTCTGTCATGCGTGTGCTGATTTTTTATCTGCTTGTGCAACTGTCATTTATGTTCTTAAAACTCTGCACCTCTCCAGTGATGAAAGTAACTATGAATGTCCACCATTTAATAGTATGAATCCCAGCCTTAAGCTGGCCACGAAACTAAAGATTATCTGTCCAATTAGATAGCTGGTTGGATTGAAAATCTGGTAATGTATGGGAGCAAATGACAATGAACTGTTGTTCAGATACGTTGATAAAAATGTTTGATTTAAGCAACTTGTCACAACAGTTTTTGTCCGTTCTCCAGTCTTTGATTGTCATTTGCTCTCATACAACTAGTTAGATGTTTGGACAGATGTAATCTTTTTTTTTTTTTTTTGTATGTGTGGCCATCTTTAAGTGGGCACACACCAGACCAGATTTCCTTCAACCATCAAACCGTTCAAATAAAATGGTGCACCACACACCTAACCAACTTTTCCCTTCATCTAGTAGGGGGCACTGGACTATGGGCGGGTGTGACTGGATCCTCCACCTCTATCCCCTAACAACTCCAGTTTTAGAAATGTGCCAGAGAGAGACAGTCTCCCACTGGGCTGTTTCTCAGCCTTTTGGTTATTTTAATTTTATTTAATTCCAACTTTTAGCAACTTTTGAGGACAGGCAGACTACAGCCTGCTGTAGTCTGCCTGCGCCGTGAAAGGTGTCGGAGGGGACCCGTCATCGCTCACGGAGGCTTGTTCCTGGGTCCATGGCAGGCTTAAAGGAAAGCTTATGGTCTTTGGGCACCTGCTCTAGTTCCTGCAGATCCGGATGGCCAGCAGCGGTATGACTCACCACCCTTGACTAGCAAGCAGGGGTCGGTATGCGGTATTAATGACCCCCAGCCCAGCGCAGGCTTCCCCATTGCTCTAGCTCTGGTCAGCACTGCATGCAGGTGCTGACCTTACAATGTGTTAGCATTACAATACAAACAGCAGACCACACTACCAGCGCTGGCTATTTGCTGCGCTGCTGTTACATAGGTCAGCGCTGATTTCACAAACGTAGCCGTTTCTATAGTAAGCTGTACCCTTTTCTTTTTTTCTTTCAAATGATGGTGGGTACCGGGGCTGGGGGTGTGGAGCTTTGCTGCGCACGCCCAATCACATTGTGCTGTTCAGAGAGGCTGGGCGGGCTTTGAATATGTCAGGACTTTGCATGGGCCAGGAGGTACTACCTTTTCTGAATTGCACATGTGAGTGGCCCCATCTTACACAGAGAATAAATGTATTATAAACATATATATAAAAAATATACTCGAGTATAAGTCGACCCGAATATAAGCCGAGGCACCTAATTTTACCACAAAAACCTGGGAAAACTTATTAACTCGAGTATAAGCCTAGGGTGGGAAATGCAGCTCTAGCCGTACACAGCCCACAGTGCCAGATATGCCCTCATGCTGCCTATGGCCGGATTAACAATGGGGCGGATGGAGCTGCAGGTCCAAGCCCCCCATTGAAAATAGGCCCACAGACCTCCCTGCAGTGCAGACAAGAAAAAATAAGAATTTACTTACCGATAATTCTATTTCTCGGAGTCCGTAGTGGATGCTGGGGTTCCTGAAAGGACCATGGGGAATAGCGGCTCCGCAGGAGACAGGGCACAAAAAGTAAAGCTTTATGATCAGGTGGTGTGTACTGGCTCCTCCCCCTATGACCCTCCTCCAAGCCTCAGTTAGGATACTGTGCCCGGACGAGCGTACACAATAAGGAAGGATTTATGAATCCCGGGTAAGACTCATACCAGCCACACCAATCACACCGTACAACCTGTGATCTAAACCCAGTTAACAGTATGATAACAGAGGAGCCTCTGAAAGATGGCTCCCTACAACAATAACCCGATTTAGGTAACAATAACTATGTACAATTATTGCAGATAATCCGCACTTGGGATGGGCGCCCAGCATCCACTACGGACTCCGAGAAATAGAATTATCGGTAAGTAAATTCTTATTTTCTCTATCGTCCTAGTGGATGCTGGGGTTCCTGAAAGGACCATGGGGATTATACCAAAGCTCCCAAACGGGCGGGAGAGTGCGGATGACTCTGCAGCACCGAATGAGAGAACTCCAGGTCCTCCTTAGCCAGGGTATCAAATTTGTAGAATTTTACAAACGTGTTCTCCCCCGACCACGTAGCCGCTCGGCAGAGTTGTAATGCCGAGACCCCTCGGGCAGCCGCCCAAGAAGAACCCACCTTCCTTGTGGAGTGGGCATTTACCGATTTTGGCTGTGGCAGGCCTGCCACAGAATGTGCAAGCTGAATCGTACTACAAATCCAGCGCGCAATAGTCTGCTTAGACGCAGGAGCGCCCAACTTGTTGGGAGCATATAGTATAAACAGTGAGTCAGATTTCCTGACTCCAGCTGTCCTTGAAATGTATATTTCTCTATCGTCCTAAGTGGATGCTGGGGTTCCTGAAAGGACCATGGGGAATAGCGGCTCCGCAGGAGACAGGGCACAAAAAAGTAAAGCTTTACTAGGTCAGGTGGTGTGCACTGGCTCCTCCCCCTATGACCCTCCTCCAGACTCCAGTTAGATTTTGTGCCCGAACGAGAAGGGTGCAATCTAGGTGGCTCTCCTAAAGAGCTGCTTAGAGAAAGTTTAGTTTAGGTTTTTTTCTTTACAGTGAGTCCTGCTGGCAACAGGATCACTGCAACGTGGGACTTAGGGGGAAAGTAGTAAACTCACCTGCATGCAGAGTGGATTTGCTGCTTGGCTACTGGACACCATTAGCTCCAGAGGGATCGAACACAGGCCCAGCCGTGGAGTCCGGTCCCGGAGCCGCGCCGCCGACCCCCTTGCAGATGCTGAAGCGTGAAGAGGTCCGGAAACCGGCGGCTGAAGACTCCTCAGTCTTCATAAGGTAGCGCACAGCACTGCAGCTGTGCGCCATTTTCCTCTCAGCACACTTCACTGGGCAGTCACTGAGGGTGCAGAGCGCTGGGGGGGGGCGCTCTGAGAGGCAAATATAAACCTTATACAAGGCTAAAAATACCTCACATATAGCCCATAGGGGCTATATGGAGATATTTAACCCCTGCCTGACTGGAAAAATAGCGGGAGAAGAACCCGCCGAAAAAGGGGCGGGGCCTATCTCCTCAGCACACGGCGCCATTTTCTGTCACAGCTCCGCTGGTCAGAACGGCTCCCAGGTCTCTCCCCTGCACTGCACTACAGAAACAGGGTAAAACAGAGAGGGGGGGCACATTAATGGCTATATATATATATATTAAAGCAGCTATAAGGGAGCACTTAATATAAGGATATCCCTTGTATATATAGCGCTTTGTGGTGTGTGCTGGCAGACTCTCCCTCTGTCTCCCCAAAAGGGCTAGTGGGTCCTGTCTTCATTAGAGCATTCCCTGTGAGTTTGCGGTGTGTGTCGGTACGTGGTGTCGACATGTATGAGGACGATATTGGTGTGGAGGCGGAGCAATTGCCAAATATGCAGATGTCACCCCCCAGGGGGTCGACACCAGAATGGATGCCTTTATTTGTGGAATTACGTGATGGTTTATCTTCCCTTAAACAGTCAGTTGAGGACATGAGGCGGCCGGACAATCAATTAATGCCTGTCCAGGCGCCTCAAACACCGTCAGGGGCTGTAAAACGCCCTTTGCCTCAGTCGGTCGACACAGACCCAGACACGGGCACTGATTCCAGTGACGACGGTAGAAATTCAAACGTATTTTCCAGTAGGGCCACACGTTATATGATTTTGGCAATGAAGGAGACGTTACATTTAGCTGATACTACAGATACCGTAAAACAGGGTATTATGTATGGTGTGAAAAAACTACAAACAGTTTTTCCTGAATCAGAAGAATTAAATGACGTGTGTGATGAAGCGTGGGTTGCTCCTGATAAAAAGTTGATAATTTCAAAAAAGTTATTGGCATTATACCCTTTCCCGCCAGAGGTTAGGGCGCGCTGGGAAACACCCCCTAAGGTGGACAAGGCGCTCACACGCTTATCCAAACAAGTGGCGTTACCCTCTCCTGAGACGGCCGCACTTAAGGATCCATCAGATAGAAAGATGGAAGTTATTCAAAAGAATATATACACACATGCAGGTGTTATACTACGACCAGCTATAGCAACTGCCTGGATGTGCAGTGCTGGAGTAGTTTGGTCAGAATCCCTGATTGAAAATATTGATACCCTAGATAGGGACAATGTTTTACTGTCGTTAGAACAAATAAAGGATGCATTTATCTATATGCGTGATGCACAGAGGGATATTTGCACACTGGCATCTCGGGTGAGTGCTATGTCCATTTCAGCCAGAAGAGCCTTATGGACACGACAGTGGACAGGCGATGCGGATTCAAAACGTCACATGGAGGTTTTGCCGTATAAAGGGGAGGAGTTATTTGGAGTTGGTCTATCAGACTTGGTGGCCACGGCTACTGCCGGGAAATCCACTTTTTTACCTCAAGTCACTCCCCAACAGAGAAAGGCACCGACCTTTCAACCGCAGCCTTTTCGCTCCTACAAAAATAAGAGAGCAAAGGGCTTGTCGTACCTGCCACGAGGCAGAGGAAGAGGGAAGAGACACCAACAGGCAGCTCCTTCCCAGGAACAGAAGCCCTCCCCGGCTCCTGCAAAAACCTCAGCATGACGCTGGGGCCTCTCAAGCGGACTCGGGGACAGTGGGGGGCCGTCTCAAAAATTACAGCGCGCAGTGGGCTCACTCGCAGGTAGACCCCTGGATCCTGCAGATAATATCTCAGGGGTACAGGTTGGAATTAGAGACGGATCCTCCTCATCGTTTCCTGAAGTCTGCCTTACCAACCGTCTCTTCCGAAAGGGAGAGGGTGTTGGAAGCCATTCACAAGCTGTACGCTCAGCAGGTGATAGTCAAAGTACCCCTATTACAACAAGGAAAGGGGTATTATTCCACTCTATTTGTGGTACCGAAGCCGGATGGCTCGGTAAGGCCTATTCTAAATCTGAAGTCCTTGAACCTCTACATAAAAAAGTTCAAGTTCAAGATGGAGTCACTCAGAGCAGTGATAGCGAACCTGGAAGAAGGGGACTTTATGGTATCCTTGGACATCAAGGATGCGTATCTACACGTTCCGATTTACCCCGCACACCAGGGGTACCTCAGGTTCATTGTTCAAAACTGTCACTATCAGTTTCAGACGCTGCCGTTCGGATTGTCCACGGCGCCTCGGGTCTTTACCAAGGTAATGGCCGAGATGATGATTCTTCTTCGAAGAAAAGGCGTATTAGTTATCCCATACTTGGACGATCTCCTAATAAGGGCAAGGTCCAGAGAACAGCTGGAGACAGCTTTAGCACTATCTCAAGAGGTGCTAAGACAACACGGGTGGATTCTGAATATTCCAAAATCCCATTTAATCCCGACAACTCGTCTGCTGTTCCTAGGAATGATTCTGGACACGGTTCAGAAAAAGGTTTTCCTTCCAGAGGAAAAAGCCAAGGAGTTATCCGATCTGGTCAGGAACCTCCTAAAACCAGGAAAAGTGTCAGTACATCAATGCACAAGAGTCCTGGGAAAAATGGTGGCTTCTTACGAAGCAATTCCATTCGGCAGATTCCATGCAAGAATATTCCAAAGGGATCTGTTGGACAAATGGTCAGGGTCGCATCTGCAGATGCACCTGCGAATAACCCTGTCACCAAAGACAAGGGTGTCACTTCTGTGGTGGTTGCAGAAGGCTCACCTATTAGAAGGCCGCAGATTCGGCATTCAGGATTGGATCCTGGTGACCACGGACGCCAGCCTGAGAGGCTGGGGAGCAGTCACACAAGGAAGAAACTTCCAGGGAGTATGGACGAGTCTGGAAAAGTCTCTTCACATAAACATTCTGGAACTAAGAGCAATCTACAATGCTCTAAGCCAGGCGGAACTTCTCCTGCAAGGAAAGCCGGTGTTGATTCAGTCGGACAACATCACGGCGGTCGCCCATGTAAACAGGCAGGGCGGCACAAGAAGCAGGAGTGCAATGGCAGAAGCTGCCAAGATTCTTCGCTGGGCGGAGAATCACGTGATAGCACTGTCAGCAGTGTTCATCCCGGGCGTGGACAACTGGGAAGCAGACTTCCTCAGCAGACACGATCTTCATCCGGGAGAGTGGGGTCTACATCCAGAAGTCTTCAACATGTTAATAGACCGTTGGGAAAGACCAATTGTAGACATGATGGCGTCTCGCCTCAACAAGAAACTGGACAAATATTGCGCCAGGTCAAGAGATCCACAGGCAATAGCTGTGGACGCACTGGTAACTCCTTGGGTGTACCAGTCAGTGTATGTGTTTCCTCCTCTGCCGCTCATACCAAAGGTATTGAAGATCATACGGCAAAGAAGAGTAAGAACAATACTAGTGGTTCCGGATTGGCCGAGAAGGACTTGGTATCCGGAACTTCAAGAGATGCTCACGGACGAACCGTGGCCTCTACCTCTGAGAAGGGACCTGCTACAGCAGGGTCCCTGTCTTTTTCAAGACTTACCGCGGCTGCGTTTGACGGCATGGCGGTTGAACGCCAGATCCTAAAAGGGAAAGGCATTCCAGAAGAAGTCATTCCTACCTTGATTAAGGCACGGAAGGAAGTCACCGTGAAACATTATCACCGCATTTGGCGAAAATATGTAGCGTGGTGCGAGGATCGGAGGGTTCCGACGGAGGAATTCCAACTGGGTCGTTTCCTACATTTCCTGCAATCAGGATTATCTATGGGTCTCAAATTGGGATCCATTAAGGTTCAAATTTCGGCCCTGTCAATATTCTTCCAAAAAGAATTGGCCTCTGTCCCTGAGGTCCAGACTTTTGTCAAGGGAGTACTGCATATACAGCCTCCTGTGGTGCCTCCGGTGGCACCGTGGGATCTAAATGTAGTTTTAGATTTCCTCAAATCCCATTGGTTTGAACCATTGAAAAAGGTGGATTTGAAATATCTCACATTGAAAGTGACTATGTTACTAGCCCTGGCCTCTGCCAGGAGAGTATCTGAATTGGCGGCTTTATCTTATAAAAGTCCTTATCTAATCTTCCATTCGGATAGGGCAGAACTGCGGACTCGTCCGCATTTTCTCCCTAAAGTGGTATCAGCATTTCATCTGAACCAACCTATTGTGGTGCCTGCGGCCACTAGCGACTTGGAGGACTCCAAGTTGTTGGACGTTGTCAGAGCCTTAAAAATATACATTGCAAGGACGGCTGGAGTCAGAAAATCTGACTCGCTGTTTATATTGTATGCACCCAACAAGTTGGGCGCACCTGCTTCTAAGCAGTCGATTGCTCGTTGGATTTGTAACACAATTCAACTTGCACATTCTGTGGCAGGCCTGCCACAGCCTAAAACTGTAAAAGCCCACTCCACAAGGAAGGTGGGCTCATCTTGGGCGGCTGCCCGAGGGGTCTCGGCATTACAACTCTGCCGAGCAGCTACGTGGTCGGGGGAGAACACGTTTGTAAAATTTTACAAATTTGATACCCTGGCAAAGGAGGACCTGGAGTTCTCTCATTCGGTGCTGCAGAGTCATCCGCACTCTCCCGCCCGTTTGGGAGCTTTGGTATAATCCCCATGGTCCTTTCAGGAACCCCAGCATCCACTTAGGACGATAGAGAAAATAAGAATTTACTTACCGATAATTCTATTTCTCGGAGTCCGTAGTGGATGCTGGGCGCCCATCCCAAGTGCGGATTATCTGCAATACTTGTACATAGTTATTGTTAACTAATTCGGGTTATTGTTAAGGAGCCATCTTTAAGAGGCCCTTTCTGTTGTCATACTGTTAACTGGGTTTAGATCACAAGTTGTACGGTGTGATTGGTGTGGCTGGTATGAGTCTTACCCGGGATTCAAAATGCCTCCCTTATTGTGTATGCTCGTCCGGGCACAGTACCTAACTGGAGTCTGGAGGAGGGTCATAGGGGGAGGAGCCAGTGCACACCACCTGACCTAGTAAAGCTTTACTTTTTTGTGCCCTGTCTCCTGCGGAGCCGCTATTCCCCATGGTCCTTTCAGGAACCCCAGCATCCACTACGGACTCCGAGAAATAGAATTATCGGTAAGTAAATTCTTATTTTTTAAAGCTCTGACAACGTCCAACAACTTGGAGTCCTCCAAGTCGCTTGTAGCCGCAGGCACTACAATAGGCTGGTTCAGATGAAATGCTGACACCACCTTAGGGAGAAAATGCGGACGAGTCCGCAGTTCTGCCCTGTCCGAATGGAAAATCAGATATGGGCTTTTGTAAGATAAAGCTGCCAGTTCTGACACTCTCCTGGCCGAAGCCAGGGCTAGTAGCATGGTCACTTTCCATGTGAGATATTTCAAATCCACATTTTTTAGTGGTTCAAACCAATGAGATTTGAGAAAGTCCAAAACAACATTGAGATCCCACGGTGCCACTGGAGGCGCCACAGGGGGCTGTATATGCAGTACTCCCTTAACAAAGGTCTGGACTTCAGGAACTGAAGCCAATTCTTTCTGGAAGAAAATCGACAGGGCCGAAATTTGAACCTTAATAGATCCCAATTTGAGACCCATAGACAATCCTGATTGCAGGAAATGTAGGAATCGACCCAGTTGAAATTCCTCCGTCGGAGCACTCCGATCCTCGCACCACGCAACATATTTTCGCCAAATGCGGTGATAATGTTGCGCGGTTACTTCCTTCCTTGCTTTAATCAAGGTAGGAATGACTTCTTCCGGAATGCCTTTTCCCTTTAGGATCCGGCGTTCAACCGCCATGCCGTCAAACGCAGCCGCGGTAAGTCTTGAAACAGACAGGGACCCTGCTGAAGCAGGTCCCTTCTCAGAGGTAGAGGCCACGGATCCTCCGTGATCATCTCTTGAAGTTCCGGGTGCCAAGTCCTTCTTGGCCAATCCGGAGCCACTAGTATCGTTCTTACGCCTCTTTGCCGTATAATTCTCAATACTTTTGGTATGAGAGGCAGAGGAGGAAACACATACACCGACTGGTACACCCAAGGCGTTACCAGCGCGTCCACAGCTATTGCCTGCGGATCTCTTGACCTGGCGCAATACCTGTCCAGTTTTTTGTTGAGGCGAGACGCCATCATGTCCACCATTGGTCTTTCCCAACGGGTTACAAGCATGTGGAAAACTTCTGGATGAAGTCCCCACTCTCCCGGGTGAAGGTCGTGTCTGCTGAGGAAGTCTGCTTCCCAGTTGTCCACTCCCGGGATGAACACTGCTGACAGTGCTATCACATGATTCTCCGCCCAGCGAAGAATCCTTGCAGCTTCTGCCATTGCACTCCTGCTTCTTGTGCCGCCCTGTCTGTTTACATGGGCGACTGCCGTGATGTTGTCCGACTGGATCAACACCGGTTTTCCTTGAAGCAGAGGTTCTGCCTGGCTTAGAGCATTGTAGATTGCTCTTAGTTCCAGAATGTTTATGTGAAGAGACGTTTCCAGGCTCGACCACACGCCCTGGAAGTTTCTTCCTTGTGTGACTGCTCCCCAGCCTCTCAGGCTGGCGTCCGTGGTCACCAGGATCCAATCCTGTATGCCGAATCTGCGGCCCTCCAATAGATGAGCACTCTGCAACCACCACAGAAGAGATACCCTTGTCCTTGGAGACAGGGTTATCCGCTGGTGCATCTGAAGATGCGACCCTGACCATTTGTCCAGCAGATCCCTCTGGAAAACTCTTGCGTGGAATCTGCCGAATGGAATTGCTTCGTAAGAAGCCACCATTTTTCCCAGGACTCTTGTGCATTGATGTACAGACACCTTTCCTGGTTTTAGGAGGTTCCTGACAAGTTCGGATAACTCCTTGGCTTTTTCCTCCGGGAGAAAAACCTTTTTCTGAACCGTGTCCAGAATCATCCCTAAGAACAGCAGATGTGTTGTCGGAATTAACTGGGATTTTGGAATATTCAGAATCCACCCGTGCTGCTTTAGCACTTCTTGAGACAGTGCTAGTCCCATCTCTAGCTGTTCTCTGGACCTTGCCCTTATTAGGAGATCGTCCAAGTATGGGATAATTAATACGCCTTTTCTTCGAAGAAGAATCATCATCTCGGCCATTACCTTGGTAAAGACCCGAGGTGCCGTGGACAATCCAAACGGCAGCGTCTGAAACTGATAGTGACAGTTCTGTACGACGAACCTGAGGTACCCCTGGTGTGAGGGGTAAATTGGAACGTGGAGATACGCATCCTTGATGTCCAAGGATACCATAAAGTCCCCTTCTTCCAGGTTCGCTATCACCGCTCTGAGTGACTCCATCTTGAACTTGAACTTTTTTATGTACAGGTTCAAGGATTTCAGATTTAGAATAGGTCTTACCGAGCCATCCGGCTTCGGTACCACAAATAGAGTGGAATAATACCCCTTTCCTTGTTGTAAAAGGGGTACCTTGACTATCACCTGCTGAGAGTACAGCTTGTGAATGGCTTCCAAGACCGTCACCCTGTCGGAGGGGGACGTTGGTAAAGCAGACTTCAGGAAACGGCGAGGTGGAGACGTCTCTAGTTCCAACCTGTAACCCTGAGATATTATCTGCAGGATCCAGGGATCCACCTGCGAGTGAGCCCACTGCGCGCTGAAATTCTTGAGACGACCCCCCACCGCCCCCGAGTCCGCTTGAGAAGCCCCAGCGTCATGCTGAGGCTTTTGTAGAAGCGGGGGAGGGCTTCTGTTCCTGGGAAGGAGCTGCCTGTTGCAGTCTCTTCCCCTTTCCTCTGCCTCGTGGCAGATATGAATATCCCTTTGCTCTCTTGTTTTTAAAGGAACGAAAGGGCTGCGGCTGAAAAGTCGGTGTCTTTTTCTGTTGGGGAGTGACTTGAGGTAAAAAGGTGGATTTCCCGGCTGTAGCCGTGGCCACCAAATCCGATAGACCAACACCAAATAACTCCTCCCCTTTATACGGCAAAACTTCCATATGCCGTTTTGAGTCCGCATAACCTGACCACTGTCGCGTCCATAAACTTCTTCTGGCCGAAATGGACATAGCACTTACCCGTGATGCCAGTGTGCAAATATCCCTCTGTGCATCACGCATATAAAGAAACGCATCCTTTATTTGCTCTAAAGACAGTAAAACATTGTCCCTATCCAGGGTATCAATATTTTCAATCAGGGACTCTGACCAAGCTACCCCAGCACTGCACATCCAGGCTGTCGCTATAGCTGGTCGTAGTATAACACCTGTATGTGTGTATATACTTTTTTGGATATTTTCCATCCTCCTATCTGCTGGATCTTTAAGTGCGGCCGTCTCAGGAGAGGGTAACGCCACTTGTTTTGATAAGCGTGTGAGCGCCTTGTCCACCCTAGGAGGTGTTTCCCAGCGCGCCCTAACCTCTGGCGGGAAAGGGTATAAAGCCAATAACTTCTTTGAAATTAGCAGTTTTTTATCGGGGGCAACCCACGCTTCATCACACACCTCATTTAATTCATCTGATTCAGGAAAAACTATAGGTAGTTTTTTCACACCCCACATAATACCCTGTTTTGTGGTACCTGTAGTATCAGCAATATGTAACGCCTCCTTCATTGCCAAAATCATATAACGTGTGGCCCTACTGGAAAATACGGTTGATTCGTCACCGTCGCCACTGGAATCAGTGCCTGTGTCTGGGTCCGTGTCGACCGACTGAGGTAACGGGCGTTTTACAGCCCCTGACGGTGTTTGAGGCGCCTGGACAGGTGCTGATTGATTGTCCGGCCGTCTCATGTCGTCAAACGACTGCTTTAGCGTGTTGACACTATCCCGTAATTCCATAAATAAAGCCATCCATTCTGGTGTCGACTCCCTAGGGGGTGACATCCCCATATTTGGCAATTGCTCCGCCTCTACACCAATATCGTCCTCATACATGTCGACACACACGTACCGACACACAGCAGACACACAGGGAATGCTCTTAAAGAAGACAGGACCCCACTAGCCCTTTGGGGAGACAGAGGGAGAGTTTGCCAGCACACACCAAAAGCGCTATATATGACAGGGATAGCCTTATAATAAGTGCTCCCTATATAGCTGCTTTAATATATATAATTTTGCCCCCCCTCTCTTGTTTTACCCTGTTTCTGTAGTGCAGTGCAGGGGAGAGCCTGGGAGCCTTCCTGACCAGCGGAGCTGTGTGAGGAAAATGGCGCTGTGTGCTGAGGAGATAGGCCCCGCCCCTTTTTCGGCGGGCTCGTCTCCCGCTCTTTAACGGATTCTGGCAGGGGTTAAATATCTCCATATAGCCCCCGGAGGCTATATGTGAGGTATTTTATGCCAAAAAATAGGTTTACATTGCTTCCCAGGGCGCCCCCCCCCAGCGCCCTGCACCCTCAGTGACTGCCGTGTGAAGTGTGCTGAGAGCAATGGCGCACAGCTGCAGTGCTGTGCGCTACCTTAAGAAGACTGAGGAGTCTTCTGCCGCCGATTCTGGACCTTCTTCTCTTTTCAGCATCTGCAAGGGGGCCGGCGGCGAGGCTCCGGTGACCATCCAGGCTGTACCTGTGATCGTCCCTCTGGAGCTAATGTCCAGTAGCCAAAGAAGCCAATCCATCCTGCACGCAGGTGAGTTCACTTCTTCTCCCCTAAGTCCCTCGTTGCAGTGATCCTGTTGCCAGCAGGACTCACTGTAAAATAAAAAACCTAAGCTAAACTTTTCTAAGCAGCTCTTTAGGAGAGCCACCTAGATTGCACCCTTCTCGGACGGGCACAAAAACCTAACTGAGGCTTGGAGGAGGGTCATAGGGGGAGGAGCCAGTACACACCACCTGATCATAAAGCTTTACTTTTTGTGCCCTGTCTCCTGCGGAGCCGCTATTCCCCATGGTCCTTTCAGGAACCCCAGCATCCACTAGGACGATAGAGAAAAAACATTTCCTGTCAGCACATACAGCAGTGCACTGGCCTCCGGCTGCTCATTCACCCCCACCCCAAACTGGGTAACCTGTGTCCTGACCTCTTCGTGTTGCAAGGGGGCGGGGCTTCAGACGGGCACGGGGGCGGAGCCTCGGAAATAGCTCCGAGACAGCAGCCTCCTGTCAAGACCCTTCCCCTCTTTTATGAGGCATGTTATTGTATAAGCTGCAGCAGGAATGGTATGCTGCAGCAAAAGCATTTATGGTTTGATGGTCAAGGGGGCGGGGCTTCGGACGGGCACGAGGGCGGAGCCTTGGAGCTATCTCCGAGGCTCCGGCCCCATGCCCATCCAAAGCCCCGCCCCCTCGTCCATCAAACCATAAATGCTTTTGCTGCAGCATACCATTCCTGCTGCAGTGCAGCTTATACAATAACATGCCTCATGAAAGAGGGGAAGGGTCTTGACAGGAGGCTGGTGTCTTTCAGGAGAGCTGGGTCCCTGGATGTCAGCTGATGGGACATGCAAAACCATGTGAGTAGCAGCCCACACCAGGCCCTGAGGTCTCCTATGTAAGTGGTGTCTATGTCAGTAAGTTTTGAGGGGCGTGTGTGTGTCCCTAAGTAAGTAGTGTCTGTCAGTAAGTAGTGTCAGTAGGTTTTGCGTTGTGTGTGTCAGTAAGTTTTGTATTGTGTCAGTAAGTTTTGCATTGTGTGTGTGTCAATAAGTAGTGTCTGTCAGTAAGTGGTGTCTGTGTAAGTTTTGTGTTGTTCCGTGTGTAGTATGTTTTGCGTTGTGTGTGTGTGTGTGTCAGCCAGTCCTGCAAGTGTGGCGGTACGCTCCGGTACGGCGTACCATTAAGAATGTGTCCGCCAGTACGGCATAACCCCGCCACACTGTAAAACACCACCACCAAGCTCCTAGACTTTGCTCGGAGGCGCCGCCAGCACCTTCATCCTTTTCCAGGAAAAGGACTGCTGGGAGCATGAAGGTGATGTAATCACCCTCCCGCACCTGGCAGACTGGCAGAGAAAAAGTGACGGTGGGGTGCCTGGCCAGCGGTGTGTGGGTGTTATTCAGTATACCAGTTTTTGGGATCCCGGCGCACAGTATACTGGCGCCAGAATCCCGACAACCGGCATACCAACACCTTTTCTCCCTCCCAACAAGTACAATGAGGCGGCAATCCCGAGTTTTGCTGGTGCAGTAAGATTTATTGATCCAAAATCTTACTTAATAAATCTTACTGCACCAGCAAGACTTGGGAGTGCAGCCTCATTGTACTCTGTCCACAGCTTGAAAAACCGAAGGAGGGCACTGGAGCAAATATTCACATCATAACAGGATGAGTGCTGGGTACACATCTTATATATAATATTTTTTATTCTGTAACCAGTGACACATCCTGCTGTCCTTGTCTCTGGAGTCCGCAGGGACAGGGGGTGTCTGTGCCATGGATTCACATAATATATAACCACTCCACCTAGTGTCACATGGTCACATCCCTTAATGACGTGACCATTCCCACGGCGCGCAGGCACAGTACCACTGAGAATTTTTTTTTGTGTGCACCACTGGTGTCAGTAAGAAGTGTCTGTCACTAAGTAGTGTTTGTGTTAGTACATTTTGCATGGTGTCTGTATCAGTAAGTTTTGTGTTGTGTTTGTGTGTCAGTAAGTAGAGTCTGTCAGTAAGTGGTGTCAGTGTCAAAAAGTTTTGTGCTGTGCGTGTGTGTCAGTAAGTAGTATTTCTTTTTCATCCACTAGGGGTCACTGGAGTACTCTTGGGGATATGGACGGGCTTCCGTAGGAACAGCACTGAATATTTAAATTTAGTAACACTCCACCCCTCCATATCCCCGAGCACATCTCAGTGTTTTTTCTGTGCTGAACGTGGCAACACCTGAATAACTGAAGTCACGGTTTTTTGAAGAAACTTTTATTTTTTCTTTTTCTTTTTTCTACTATTTGGACACATCCCTTTCCCCCTTCCAAAAGGCAGGGTCAGGGATAGTGCAGCTGCTGATAGCAGCACGGGCGTGTCGGGCCTCTCTGAAAGAGCTCCCTCACAGCCCACACATCCTCCTGCACAGGCTGGCCGGCGCTTGTTTAAGAAGCCCCGTCGGAGCCTCCGCACGTCTGCAGGAGTAAGATATGTGAAACGGGGCGGTCAGCTCCCGCTGCCGCCCCGACGTGGGGGTACATAGTGCTTGGTGACGCCGCTGATCTCCCCTCTCAGGCGCCGCACGTTCGGCCACAGACCTCCGTGCAGGCACCGCGGCTCTCCCCTCTCAGGCGCCCGCACGTTCGGCCACAGACCTCCGTGCAGGCACCGCGGCTCTCCCCGCTCAGGCGCCCGCACGTTCGGCCACAGACCTCCGTGCAGGCGCCCGCACGTTCGGCCACAGACCTCCGTGCAGGCACCTCTGATCGACTCTCACAGGCCGCCGGCCGCCGCAGCGCTAGCTTGATTAGCTGACGCTATTATACAGGAGCCCACCGCTGGGAAACACGAGGCACATAGCGCTCTACGATACCCGCTGGGGGCCCACACGCTGCGCTGCCGCTGTACTAAGTTAAAAGAGCAGGCAGCCATTACAGGGGGGACCAATAATAATGAAGCAGAGAAATACTGCAGCAGCAGATAAGAGGCTGCAGGGATTGTTACAGTATAATCAGTGAATGTAACCAGCACTAGGATTATATGTATAAGTTAGCAGGGCAGCCATTTTTAACCATGCTTCCTGTGTCTTCCTGCTGTGATTCCAGAACGTTCCAGTACTACATCTCTACTCCACCGGAGGCGCAGGGGTGTTAGTGGGAATTTGGGATCACATTTCATAGTACTGGCCACGTGTACTGCACTGGGCCAGATATATATACAGAGACACCTTATTGCTATTTTACTGAGTCGTGCAGGTGTCTGTTTTTTGTGTATTGTATTGTCTGTCGCCATAATGAGTAAGGCACCAGCAAAAACTAAAAAGCATATTTGCAAAGTATGTGGCAGTGTGTTACCGGATGCATCTACCACATGTAAAGTATGTTTTGTGGATTCCGTTCAGAATACCATTTCTGCTCCGGTTTTACAACCAATTTCCTCACCGGACCCTCCGTGGGGTATGTTAGTAAATGTACTGGAGAGATTTCAGACAGAAATGACCGCGGCTCGTCTGGAGCGAGAAACGTTAAGATCTGAGTCTAGGGTGAGACCGCCAGATCTACCGGAGGCGTCTCAGCCTTGCGTAAGGTCCAAATCCATTTTGGGCAAACGGGATAATTTTCATATGTCTTATGATTTTCCAGTGTCTGCTATGTTGCATTCTGACGATTCCATGCCAGACCTCACGGAACACGATGAGGGTGAGGAAGGCGCAGTGGAGTCAGATAACGAGGATGTTAACAGTTCCGGCATTGATGATCTCATCAGAGCGGTACGGCAGTCTCTAAGGTTTCCTGAAGCTGAGCAGCCTCTCACCAATGATCAGGTCGTATTTACTAAACGACGGAAGACGCCAGTAAGTTTTCCTGTGTCGGATTCTCTAAATCAGATGTTAGTAGAAACACGACAGAATCCAGATAAACGGTTTTCTATACCTCGCAGATTTAAGTCTAGTTATCCGTTTCCAGACTCGGTAACGTGTACATGGGAGAATCCACCAATAGTTGATTCTTCAGTGTCAAAGCTTACCAAGAAATTAACCATACCAGTGCCAGCAGCTACTACGCTTAAAGATCCTTCAGATCGCAAGATAGAAACTATGCTAAAAACCATGTATGTAGCAGCAGGTGTGATGCTAAGACCTGGATTGGTTGGCATTTGGGTAACTAAGGCGCTCATAATATGGCTTACAGAACTCAAATCTGCTTTACAGGACGAAAACCTGATAGTTCTGGTAAATCAAATGATTGAGGCTGTAGAGTATCTCTGTACAGCGTCTACTGACGTCTGTCAGCTCACTTCTCGTATTTCATCTTCGCTAGTTACGGCACGAAGAGCACTCTACCTGCGTACTTATCAAGCGGAGGCAGAGGTCAAACGAAGTATAGAGGCGTTGCCTTACGATGGCAAGAAGTTGTTTGGTCCAGAATTGGACGCATGGATTAAGGAGGCTACGGGAGGTAAGTCTGTTTTCTTACCATTGCCTCCACCTGCGCCAAGAAGAAGGTACGCTGGACCTTCGTTCAAATCCTTTAGACCTCAGCCCTTTCGAGGACGTGGCAGAGGATCAGCCACGCCTGCTAGACGTGGTCGAGGACGTGGTTTCCATCAAACCAACACAACTCGCCAAGACGCTAAGGTTACCGACAAGCCAGTGGCATGACGGGTTACCAGCCCATCTCGGTTCTCCAATTGTGGGAGCACGCCTTCAGACGTTCCATGGGGCGTGGTTCCACACATCCGCGGAGGGCTGGATTCGCAATTTAGTGTTAAAAGGTTACAAAATAGAGTTCGACTGTCTGCCGCCTCTGCGGTTTTTCAAGACAGGATTGCCTCTGTCGGACGACAAGAGGAGAGTTTTGCAAATTGCCATTCAGTCCTTACTGGATTCGGCAGTGTTGATTCCGGTCCCTGTACACCAACAGGGTCAGGGTTATTATTCAAGCCTGTTTGTGGTCCCGAAGCCGGATGGCTCAGTCAGACCAATATTGAACTTAAAGGGCCTCAATCAGTACGTAACTTACTACAGATTCAAAATGGAGTCTCTACGTTCGGTGATTGCGGGGTTAGAGACCAAGGAGTTTATGATTGCCTTAGACCTCAAGGATGCGTACTTACACATTCCAATTTGGCAGCCTCATCAGAAATTCTTACGGTTTGCAATACGCCAGAACCATTACCAGTTTCAGGCTCTGCCGTTTGGCCTGTCATCAGCGCCTCGGGTATTCACCAAAGTAATGTCTGTGATGATAGCTCACCTCAGATCCCTGGGAGTGACAATAGTTCCGTATTTAGACGATCTGCTCATCAAAGCTCCGTCTCAACAGATACTTACCCAACATGCGCTGCTAACATACAATGTACTGGTTCACCACGGTTGGATTGTAAATTTCAAGAAATCACATCTAATTCCGTCTCAACGCCTTCAGTTCCTAGGTATGATTCTCGATACGGTCAATCAAAGGATTTACCTACCACAACAGAAAGTACAAATGCTACGCCATCTAGTACAATTAGTGCTCAAGCCACGCACAGTGTCGGTACACTTGTGCATTCGCCTGTTAGGCACAATGGTGGCAGCGTTCGAGGCGCTTCAGTTCGGAAGATTTCACTCTCGTCCATTTCAGCTGAACGTGCTTGCCCAGTGGTCGGGCTCGCATCTGCAGATTCACCACAGGGTGAGGTTGTCACCAATAGCAAGAGTATCTCTGCTATGGTGGCTCAAGGAACACAATTTAACCGCAGGAAGACGGTTCGGAGTTTGCAATTGGATAATTCTAACTACGGACGCCAGTCTCAGAGGTTGGGGAGCGGTAATTCAAAATTGTCAGCTCCAGGGTCTCTGGGCGGATCACGAGAAATTGCTGTCTATAAATGTTCTAGAACTCCGCGCAATTTTCAATGCGCTACGACAAGCAGTGCACATGATTCGCTCTCAGCCTGTCCAAGTGCAGTCGGACAATGCGACAGCGGTCGCATACATCAACAAACAAGGAGGAACAAGAAGCCGCATGGCAATGCGGGAAGTAGCTCGAATCCTCAATTGGGCGGAATGCCACCAGGTGATATTGTCGGCCGTGTTCATTCCGGGAGTGGACAACTGGGAAGCGGATTATCTCAGTCGTCGGGATTTTCACCCAGGCGAATGGTCATTAAATCCAGAAGTGTTTCACATGTTGGTTCAGCGATGGGGTTATCCTCAGGTGGACCTGATGGCATCTCGACACAATCATCAAACGCCCCAGTATGTGTCCAGAACAAGAGATCCAAAGGCAGTCGCGGTGGATGCTCTCACTGTCGCGTGGCCGTACAGTCTTGTGTATCTGTTTCCACCGTTTCCGCTGCTCCCTCTGGTGCTAAAACGGATCAAAAGAGAGTCGCTCACAGTCATACTAGTGGCGCCTCATTGGCCTCGGAGAGCTTGGTTCTCGGATCTTCGAGGATTACTCGCAGACGATCCGTGGCCGCTCCCAATACGTCCAGACCTGTTACAACAGGGTCCGTTTCTTTACCCCGATTTAGCGCGGCTGCGTTTGACGGGGTGGCTGTTGAGACCGCCCTCTTAAGAAGAGAGGGCATTCCAGATTCAGTTATACCAACCATGTTACGAGCTAGGAAGCCGGTTACGGCAGCTCATTATTACAGAATATGGCTTGCATATATAGGTTGGTGTGAAGCTCGGCAATTTCCGACATCAGCTTTCAAAGTATGCCGCCTGTTGTTGTTTCTACAAACAGGGTTAGATGGAGGATTGCGTTTATCTACACTAAAGGTGCAGGTATCTGCTTTGTCAATTTACTTTCAAAGACGATTGGCTCTATTGCCGTCTATACGCACTTTTCTCCAAGGTGTACTCAGGGTACAGCCTCCATTCATTCCACCTACAGCGCCATGGGACTTGAATCTGGTTTTGGAGTTCTTACAGTCTTCATATTTTGAACCCTTACAACAAGTGGATATAAAGTTTCTCACTTGGAAAACAATTTTTCTCTTAGCCTTAGCTTCGGCAAGGCGTGTTTCGGATTTGGGTGCCTTGTCATGCAAGCCACCGTATTTGGTGTTTCATGATGACAGAGCGGAACTTCGGACGAATCCCGCCTTCTTACCAAAGGTAGTGTCATCTTTTCACATCAATCAACCAATAGTAGTTCCTGTGTTGACAGCACATTCTGGAACTCTGGATGTGGTTCGCGCATTACGCGTTTATGTATCCCGAACGTCTTCAGTTCGTAAGACGGATACGTTATTTGTTCTTTATGATGCTGCCAAGATTGGTTGGCCAGCATCTAAACAAACTTTATCCAGATGGATAAAACTGACCATACGTCAGGCTTACCTTCATGCTAGGTTACAACCGCCTACGTCAGTAACCGCTCATTCCACACGTTCTGTGGGAACTTCATGGGCAGCTGGTCGTGGGGCTTCTGCGACGCAGCTTTGCCGGGCGGCTACATGGTCTTCAGTGCACACGTTTGTGCGCTTTTACAAGTTTGATACTTTTGCGGCATCAGCATCTAGCTTTGGCCGCCTAGTGTTACAAGTGCCAAACAGCTCTCCCGCCCACGGGGGAAGCTTTGGTACGTCCCAAGAGTACTCCAGTGACCCCTAGTGGATGAAAAAGAAAATAGGATTTTGGTACTTACCAGGTAAATCCTTTTCTTTGAATCCATAGGGGGCACTGGACGCCCACCCAGAGCAGTTTTACCTACTTGTGGTTAGTTCTGAGGATCTTATGGTAACACACTTTCACCGACTGGTTCAAGTTACAAGTGCTGGTTAGGGTGTCAACTGTTTAGTTGTCAGTAACGTTATGTGTTAACAACGTTAGTGTCAGTTATGTTATATGTAATACTCCATTATCAACCTCTCTTAATTCCTGTTCGGCTCAGTAAAAAACACTGAGATGTGCTCGGGGATATGGAGGGGTGGAGTGTTACTAAATTTAAATATTCAGTGCTGTTCCTACGGAAGCCCGTCCATATCCCCAAGAGTACTCCAGTGCCCCCTATGGATTCAAAGAAAAGGATTTACCTGGTAAGTACCAAAATCCTATTTTTTGTCAGTATGTTTTGCATTGTGTGTGTGTCTATCAGTAAGTGGTGTCTGTCAGTTAATTTTGTGATGTGTGTGTGTGTCAGTAAATAGTGTCTGTCAGTAGGTTTTGCTCTGTGTGTATCAGTAAGTAGTGTCTGTTAGTAAGTGGTGGGTGTCTGTGTCAGTAATGCCCCTTTCACACCGCAAAAATAACCTGGTATAGACCGGGTATATTGCCGAGGCGACACGTTTCGATGTGCGTTTTGAAAGGGGTCATGGGCGAATTCCGGGTTGCCTGACCTAGTAATTCAACCCGGGAATAAAGCAACCCGGGACCCGTTCACTGCATAGGGAGTGGCGGCGCTGAGATGATCTCATCTCCCAGCGCTGTCTCCGCCCCCGCCCCTGATGCCGACTCCATCTCCGCCCACGGATGGCAACCCGAACTGGCAAATTGCCGGGTCGGGTTGGCGGTGTGTAGGGTCAAATGCCGGGTCCCACCCAGGAATGGACCCATTTCCAATTCCCAGGTGGGACCCGGCATTGTGATGTGAGAGCGGTATAAGTATTGTGTTGTGTGTGTGAGTCAGTAAGTAATGTGTGTCAGTAAGTTTATCGGTGTTGTGCATGTGTGTCAGTCAGTAATATCTATCAACAAGTGGTGTCTGTGTCGGTAAGTTTTGCGTGTGTGTGTTAGTAAGTAGTGTCTGTCAGTAAGTGATGATTGTGTCAGTAAGCTTTGTGTTGTGTGTGTGTGTAAGTAGTGTCTGTCAGTAAGTGGTGACTGTCACTCACATGGCATAGGCCACACACCCTATTTAGACCACACCCACACCACACTGATCACATCACTAGTCATACCACCGCTGCGCTTCACACCTCCTGCCGAGGCACACAATAGGCCCTTCCTAAATTTCAGCTCCAGGCCTATATGGACCTTCATCTAGCACTGATGCTGCCAGATATGCCCCCACAGTGCCAGATATGCCCCCACAGTGCCAGATATGCCCTCATGCTGCCAAATATGCCCCACAGTGCCAGATATGCCCCCTCATGCTGCCAGATATGCCCCACAGTGCCAGACATGTCCTCATGCTGCCAGATATGCCCCACCGTGCCAGATATGCCCTCATGCTGCCAAATATGCCCCACAGTGCCAGATATGCCCTCATGCTGCCAGATGTGCCCCCACAGTGCCGGATGTGCCCCCACAGTGCCGGATGTGCCAGATATGCCCCCTCATGCTGCCAGATATGCCCCCTCATGCTGCCAGATATGCCCCCTCAGTGCCACATATGTCGCCCCCCCCCCCCCCCCCAAGTGCCAAATATGCTCCCCCAGTGCCTGTTACTTACCCTCCGTCGCTCCCGCGCTGTCTTCTGAAGGAGGGACACGGAGCGCACAGCGTGCGCCTCTCCTGCGGGTCTATTAAAGGAAGTGCCTGTTCGTGAGCCAATCAGAGCTCACGAACGGGTACTTCCTTTTAATAGACCCGCCGCTGCTGCAGGAGAGGCGCGCGCTGTGTCCCTCCTTCACACTGCTCTCCCTGTCACACTGCTCTCCCTGCACTGACTCGAGTATAAGCCGAGGGGGCTTTTTTAGCACAAAAAAAATGCTGAAAAAGTCGGCTTATACTCGAGTATATATATATGAGTATATATATATGAATATATATATATATATATATATATATACACATACATACATACATACATATAAAGGGGTGGTGTCTAAGGGAGCTGAACCCAATGATATCTTCCAGAATTTGACCACAAATCACTTTAAAATAATTTTTTAATATATTTATATAAAAGTATTCAACAATCACAGTGAATAACAAATGGCTGACATAATCAAAATGCAGACATCAGATATGGACACCATATATTGTGGATAATGCTGAGGATTATCCACGAAAACGAAATTGTGGCTTATACCGAACTCAGCATTATTGTATTATTGTTTGCCTTACTGAGTTGGCATATTCAATACAAACCTTGCTGTGGAATCAGCTCATTCTTTATTACATCTGTTATTGCAAAGCCTGTTTTACTGATGTGGGATTAATACGATCATTTATTGGTCATCTATTCCTTTATGTTCTTACGACTTGTTTTTGATATTGAGCCCCTGATGAAGTCCAGTTGGACGAAGCGCGTTGAGTTTCTGGTTCGGATATAAGAACATCGGATATGCACTAATTAAGAAAACAACCACATTGGACTTACCAATTATCCGCAATATATGGTGTCCATATCTGATGTCTGCATTTTGATTATGTCGGCCATTTGTTATTCACTGTGATTGTCGAATACTTTTATATAAATATATTAAAAAATTATTTTAAAGTGATTTGTGGTCAAATTCTGGAAGATATCATTGGGTTCAGCTCCCGTAGACACCACCCCTTTCTCTGCATTTGTACTTCTGTACTCCGTCTAACAGGGAGTACGTCTTGAGGTTGAGCTCTTCATTTAGCGCTATTGTTAGGTTTACCCCACTTTCTCTCTCTCTCTCTCTATATATATATATATATTCTCTATAAACACACACACTCCTGCAAAAACATAATTGACAATTATTTTATGTTGCATGATGCGTGTGCTTCCACAATGAAACTGTAGTCTGATACTCCCTGTTGATCGCCCCACAATGAGGACAGTAATACTGGAGACACCATGCTACTCTGTGTTATAGCACAGCTATAGATTTTAACTTTGTCCCGTCCTTCATTACACGGCAAGTTGCTGCATGCAATTTTGTCAGGTAGGCCATGCCGATTTGTTGTTCTGATTCGGCTGGAAATGACATATCAAGCCGATATCGCTCTAGTATGTACTTGGCTTTAGAGTGTAATACAAAATGACATGACCATTTGTTTGATCAAAGTTCTGAAATCTCCTCTTGTGATTGCTGATAAGTGCATGTATATCTGCTGTAGGAAGCTATTTTATTGTAACGCTAACACACCTTAATGTTACTGTATTTTTAGTTCCTATGGTTCTTTGGCAAGAGTGACTAGTATTATGAAGCAGAGCTGCTTTAGGTGTGGCAGCTTGCCATTTTCTTTTCACTATCCCATCTGAATGCAGTGACCTGTATTACCTGTTACAAGTACATAGAATATGGACATGTAGGTTGGACCAAACGTTTAAACAGCTATGTAATCATTTGATGCTCATTATCATAATTTTAAACAGCACCAGTCTATAACCTTTCACAGCAAAGGAATTGGGTTATACATACCATGAAGTGGCATGCAACAAATTGTGTGAGAAGCTTCTCATTAGACCATACACTCAACATAATAGAACAACACAAGGTTCAGGTATTAATGTCAGCAGTCTCTCATGGAAATAGTGTAACATTCTCAAATAATTTCCTAACCGCTCATCTTTTGAAGAGCTTTATGTTTTCTTAATATATATTTTCTAACACTGTTCACTAGGTCAGACGAGTACTGAAAATGTTGGAACATCCATATGAAGAGGCATCCTTCCATGAGGTTCCAGATGTACCATCAGAAGAAGGGTTGGAAGAAGTGGGTAATGCCATCTGCGGACCATCAAACATCTCCAAGATTCCCTACAATAGCCGCCCTCCACTTTGGGCAACAGAGCTCTGTGTCACCTGATCTTCATAAAGGCCTTGTTCTACTTTATTCACAGCTTAAGAAAATGGATGTTCTTTGGCTTTAAATAAGGTCAACAAGGCTATATAATAAGTGCTCTTAGGTTTTCAAAAGTACATTTGGATGGTTAAAAAAAATAAAAATAAAACACTTATTTTGAGTGTATAAATAATATCCAAATGTAGTTTGTGCATGAAGGCAAAATATAAATTCAGGAAGCTGATATATTTTGGCCCGATTTTTACCTACTAGTACTTGCAAAATGTGCACAGCTTTCCAACTTGCATTTTACTTAGCCATTTACAGGCTAAAGCTGGGTACACACTCAATCACTAAGTACCTAGCCAATATCCTGGCCTGACATCAGAAACTGGGTACACAGTGAGTGATGTTAATAAAGGCTGGAACGATCATGTTCAGTCTTTATTTAGCATACTACAGGACGCTAGCAGTATCGTCTGCTTTGATGTGCAGCACATCAAAACTGACTACGTCATTAGCGATCACGGGCACCTGCATATCAAGAACACACACTGCCCGATATGCACCGTTGTGAGTGATATGTCTGTCCAATTCACCGGATCGGCCATCATACCGCTTAGTGTGTACCCAGCTTTCAGTAACATTACATTACACATAACATTAAGTTATGAGACAATCGGTTTCAAGCTGGGCAGATCAATAACGTGTTAGCAAATAGCCGGTGTTCTGGAACAACTTGCTTTGTTCTACGGTGTTCAAATTGATCTCATAATTTAATGTAACAATACTTTGTAAAGAGGATAATTGTATGTGCAATAAAATAATTATGAATTAATTGTATTTAATGACTTATACGCACAAATACTATGCTTAGACATTTGGGAGAATGACATGTATTTAAGGGAAAGTAAGATATTCAGGTAGCCACTCATGACTACTAGGTGCCTTTGTACAAACTACTTCGTTACAAGGGAATAGAAATTATAGTTTTATTTGACCATAATTAACCAGTAGTTTCATTGCTAGAGTGTTCACTGATTTTATGTGAATGGTTGACAAAGTTGTAGTCACTTCTTTTTCTTCCTATATGATACCTACATTTCTGCTTAAGTCTCTTGGAAACATGTACATCAGTTACTGTGGTCAAGTTATTACACCCACTGAATGCTTACACAATATCTATTAAGAGAACAAACAATTTGGAAGCTGCTCAATCATACCTGGAGATAATTATATATCAGGTGCTGGGAGGGGTCACAGACAAACAAACAAAGAGGAAGGGGGGGGGGCAAATCCCCACCCCCAAATTCCCTTCCGCACACTGAAAATTACCTGTAACCATCCCTGAATCTATCTGGTAATAAAATTCAGAGAATTTGTCACAAATGTTTGTAAACACATGTTTAGCTGCTGGCCACTTCACGGCTTCTCTGATACAGCAGTCCTAACTACTTGATAGCAGTGCCCACATTGGGCCATGTAATTTGTCACAGTATGCCTCATAATAAAGGCCATTACTAAAACAGTTCCAGACTGAGAGCTAACTTACCAGGGAGCCACCCCCAGGATCTCCCATTGGCACTACAAGGAACAGCATATCTATTAAACTAACTCAGTTATTCCCAGACTCTGTCCTAAAAGACCCCTAAAGCGGAGTACACACTATGCAATTTATCTGGTAATTATGGGAGTAAAGGGCCCCATACACTACAACGATATGCCTGAGGCTGAAGTCGGATGCAGTTTCCCTTGAACTTTCCTGGGACCTTCCCAGGAGTGATTCCATAAGATTTGGTACTTTTGTGCTATTTTTTTAGCGATTGATGAAGCCGCTACACAACGCATGCAATATATCGTACGGCATACAACTGCACCATGAGATATATCTGATGGGCTGGATAGAGGGCTACGGGGGCTGGGAGTGTCCTGAGAATACCAGTCAAACTTCCCTGTGATACATTGCATGCAATATCACATGCACAAAAAACACACTTTATTTATCCGATTCCATCCAATTCCGATCTATCATTAGTGCAGCACCAACAACGTAGGGGATCCTATCCGACAGCCACGGGGATGTGCATCCGATTGGATACGATCTAAAACACATACGATTGTACACAATTTCATACAATGTATCAGACGGGTATATCTGAATTGTATGAAATTGTGTAAAATCGTCCTAGTGTATGGGGCCCTTAAGGGACAATCAATCATGTGCTCCCAAACTCTGTAACATGGTCATTGAGATAAATTGGTTAAATCAGTTTGATTTAACCAATCTGTCTGAATGACCCTTTTTGTTAGTTTCCATTGTTTGGGAGGGAGCAAATGGTCCATTGACATTTGCTTCCAAACATTACCAGATTTTCATTGCAACCAGCCAGATTGGACAGATAATTGTAGTATATACCTAACTAGTCCAGATTTTAAAGATATCCATGGCTCAGCACACATGGTTAAATCAAAGTGACTAAGGTACTAATTAAGTCACCTGTGGCCAAGCATGGATATAATTAAAACCTGGACCATTAGTGGTCCTTAAGGACAGAGTTTGGGAACCACTGAACGAACTGCTGCAAAGTAAGCCTATTCTCTTGTTAATTTGTATTATTAAGATGTTCATGGGTCCACACTGTTTCCAGGCATTCTCTGGCAATTTCACAATAGATTCTAGATAATGTCATCTGAAGTGACCCATATAATCTGACAATGTTGTAAATATCAGAGACCTGGTTTCTCAGTCATTAGGGTCTCTGCTGAAAAGTAAGGAATAAAAAATTAAAATGTACATGTGTAAATATAGAATTAAAAGTACGAAGAAGATCTTTCAGAAATCCTTCTGCCAATAGTAGGGGTAGGGAGTGATTAATGTTCAATTCAAAAACTCACAGTATGTAATCACCTACTCTGAGTAACTGAGCAAAGAACACCCCTTGTGATAGAAGTAGGGTATATGATATGGAAACAATGACAAAATGTTAAAAACAAAAAAAAACTATTTATAATACTTTGGTTTTTAGGCCCATTCTATAATATCCTTCACATAAAACTATTTTAACCTATATAATAAAAGTTATAGCATACAAAATATACATTGAAACAAATAAGTTATTCCTCTTGTAAGCTAAAAATAATGTCTGGTCAATAAAGGCTAAGTTGCCCATAGCAACCAATCGGCTTTAAGGAAGATTGGTCGCTATGGGCAACTTCTCCACTCTTTTCACTGCTTGATCCATCAATATCTAAGTTTGTTTTAGCTGCTGATATTTCTATGGTTTTTACGTACGTAGATCCCAAGGTAATTTAGTTTACTCTTTTATATATGGAGAATTGCATAAGTCTGCACATGTAAGAAATGAATGTTATATACTGTATATTATAGCAATTTAATAAATTTTTCTATGTCCTAATCACTGTTGCTTTTTTCTCCTAAATAATTTTCAGCAATTGTTACTGTAAAAGTGAATACATAACGTGTGTAAAACCACAGTAGGTGGGCCATTTAATAATAGTACTTTTAGATTCCTTACAAATACAGATTTAGATTGTGTGTTTGTAGTACAGTGTAATCTTCATTTAAGATGCATACATGTTATGTACAGGCATCTTAAAGCAGACAAGGTCCAATCCCCTAAAGGGAAGTGTGGTAGCAATGTTTTTTAAGTGTGCTCAACCTTGTGGACAGCTGGATTTAGGGGCTTGGTTCACAGACTATACCAAAAGCTCAGGTACAAGATCAAGGGAGGAGCTATGTCTGCCATGGGCTTTGGGCAGGTCATTTTCTGAGTTGTCAAGCTGGTGACAACTTACAGGGAGGAACGGGCTCAGGGCCCCCTAGCCCCCATTGTTCCTGTATAAGTGCAAGCTATCAGCCTCCGGCAGCATCAGATTCTCCTCTGAATCTGGTTTCTGAATCTGCCTGGGCCCAGTCCAGAGTTTCAGGATTTGCAAGGGTCTCTTTCTACTTGGGGCAGTTCTTTGAGAAACAAACGCTTCAGAAGCATCTGCATTCCTCCTGACTACCTTTCAAAGTTTCGAGGAGGGGGAGCTTCTGGCTAAGCTGCTTCCACAGTATTGCGAAGGCTTTCATTTCTCTTTGCACAGGGTATAAAGGACCTCATTAATGCTGTCAGTCAGTCTTTGAACTGGTTGGTGGTGGACTTCCCGCTCAAGGCTTCGGGGCCTATTAAATGTAGGAAAAAGAGGAGTGTACATTTTTTGGCATCTAATATACTAGAGGCCTGGAAGCTCTGGATAAAAAGTTTACTATGCTTTATCCACTGCAAGCAGAATACAGTTCAGTAGTGGGAACAATACCCCAAGGTGGGGATCCTGTGAAGCGGTTGGCCAAGACAACTACGCTTTTGGTAGCAGAGTCTGCATCCTTTAGGGAGCCAGTTAATGGAAAACTGGAGAGTTGTCTCAGGACAATTTTCATAGGCACGGGGATGGCTATGGCATGACCAACTCCTCATGGAACTTCAGACAGAACCTGGCTCTGATCTTTCAAGGGCTGCATTTTCTTTGAACTGGAGGTTCAATGCAATGTATAGCTTAGATAAGTAGCTTCGACGATGCGCTGTGGATTCCAGGAGTCTAGTGCTCCCCTCACTGAAGCCGACGCGTCCCGTCTGTGCATGCGCAGGACTCTGTGCTCTCGGCAGGACGCAGTGGCTGCTAGGAGGTCGGGGCGCAGAGCCAGTGCTGGGTGCTGAGCAGAGAAGCACTGAACTTCCCTGCTGTCTCTGCACCCAAGTTCAGGTTGCGCCATCCTGAAATGGCAAACCTGAACTTCATGGAGAAGGACTTCTCCGTGAAAACCTGCTCCATGAATAGCAGGAAGCAAAGAAAACCCCACAATGAGGAGGGTGTATACATTCACAAATTAGAGCAAATCTGGCAACATAATAGAGCTTTGGTTTTTATCAAAACAATAACGTTTATTTTATTTTACATACAATTATAATGTACATATTACAGGCATATGTGTTTACACACTGTTTAGTTTTCTTTATAGTAACTATTGAAGTTAATGCGCAATAAGAAATCCTCCAGATGTGGTTGATAGCCGCGACTTACAAGCTTGGTCACTACTAGAAAAACAAAGAAAGCAAACAATGTTTCATTTTGCATGGTTATGGTAATTGCAGAATATATACTGTAGTAATGTATGATGAACTGTACAAATTACTGAGGCTTGGTCTGTTCCATAGGATAGAAAAAGAACTAAATCTTACCTTCAAAAAGAAAGTCTGAATAATACTTGAAGGTATCATAGGACTGCTGCATTAATCCGTAGTTGGGATGGCTAGCCATTTGCTTTTCTTTGTCACAAATCCATGGCTGGGAAATGAGTTGAATCCGGAATTTCAGAATAAGACTAAAGATGCTGTGAATGATGTTCATTAATGGGGCAGCTTTCTCTGTGAGAAGACCCCTGGAGAATATAAACAGCAAATCAGAAGCAGTCATAATTTGAAGAAAACTAAATATACATCAGAATGCTTGATATATAATTAAGTAAATCCTTAAAATCCACAACTTATAATAAATATTTCCAAACATTGGGCCTTATTCAGGTTTGTTAGCAAACCAAAAAAGCACATTAATGGGCAAAACCATGTTGCACTGTAGGTGGGGCAGATGTAACATGCAGGGATAGTTAGATTTGGGTGGGTTATATTGTTTCTGTGCAGGGTAGATACTGGCTGCTTTATTTTTACACTGCAATTTAGATTTCAATTTAAACACACTCCACCCAAACCTAACTCTGCACATGTTACATCTGCCCCACCTGCAACATGGTTTTGCCCATTAGTGTGCTTTTTTGGTTTGCTAACAAACCAGAATAATCCCCATTATTAGTTTTTCTGCTGAAAGCTATTTAAGCATAACACTGGTAGGGTGCAGCCACATGGTTTAAAAAACAAAACCAAACACTAAGAAGCTGATTCAAGTCGGTGTAATGTCCCCACCAAACATCACGCATATTTGCCTATTACGGCAGGCAGAACATCTCACCAGTTTTCCTGTGCACATTCAAGGAGTGCAATATTTATAGTTGCAAAGTTCTGTGGAGTTAGGATTACTAGGTTTTTAAAAGCACTTGATAAATGCTGGCAAATAAAACAAAGTACATAACAATATGACAAACAATTCGGATGAATAAAAAATGTTCCGTTTAAGCTGATTACCTAAAGAGTGCCTTATTGAGGTATTCTGTGTGCGTCTTACGAATCTCCTCAAGGTTGCTGACTGTGCGAAGTTTGTTTCTGAATTCGCTCCAAGTAACATGAAGAATCTGGTTAGCAATATAACCCTGAATAACTTTTACAAAGTGCTGCATTTCATGGCGATAAAGCTGGAGCTGCCGATACTGAACTGAGCTAGATGCCTGATTCACTAAAGCTGTAAAGGATAAAAACACACACAATTAGGTATACTACTAATAACTCCTTACTGTTATAGAAGAATGTACAATCTCACAAACCTGATATATATTTTCCAACTTCAAGCTTTTAGGATATTATGTACAATACATGCAGACTCAAAAGAAACAGAATAAGCAATCTGCCCAAGCCATGATAACTACACATCCATATTCTAGATCAGGCCTGGCCAACCTGTGGCTCTCCAGCTGTTTGGAAACTACAAGTCTCAGCATGCTTTATCAGTGGAACTGTGGGAAGGTCACAACAGCTGGCTCTCCAGGTTGGTCAGGCCTGTCCTAGATGCTGTAACATGTAGGAGAAGGTGCTGCTGCTGCCTGCCATGACAGCGCTTTCCCCTATCCTATACAATCCAGTAACTGTTAGGGCTGAAACACACACGCCGGGTTTTGCCGGCCGGGAAAAAGCCGGATGGCTTTTTCCCGTGCCGGCATTGTAATTAACAGTGTGAGGGGTAGGGTCCTTTCACACAGCATGGCCCCGGCCCGGCTGCCAGGTTGCAGCTGGAAATATCCACTGGAAGGTTCGGCTGCCGTGCCGGGGCCGTGCCGTCTTTGTAGCCAATGAACCGCGTGTGTGAATGAGAGCGTTCACACACAACAGGTTTTTTTCAAGCCGTGTCTGCTGCCGCGCATGCGCACAGCATTACACACGGAACAAAGCCGTTGTGTGTGATAGACTCTGCCGGGTGGTAAAAAGCCGGACAAAGTTTGTCCGGCTTTTTGCCATCCGGTGTACACCGAAGCGTGTGTTACAGCCCTTAAGAGTGTATAAGCAATGGAGAACAACCTCTTTAAAACTCCAACTCCTCCTTTCCCCATCACGGCTTAGGAGATGTATAAGGGTATCACAAAGCAGTTACAAGGAGAGAGAGGAGAGAAAATACACCTCCATGACAAATATAATATTTTCGCAGAGACTTACTTTAGGACCATTATAGAGTGAAATAATTATACTCTGAGTAAAACAGCATTTCATTCGTCAGCCATCCAAAATGTTTTGGCTTCTTTTATAAAATACATATTTGTCATCTGATGCATGTATTAAGTGTTTGCATGACAAATGTATATCAATAAATAGAAATAGCCACAATGTAAACTTAATAAGTTCTTAGCGTGAAGAAAGAATCTGAAACCATTAACCCTAACTTCACATTGCCATGAAAAAAAAAAATTTGTATTTAGGGGTTCTTATCTGTTAAATCCTTTTCTCGGAGTCCATAAAGGGGCAATGGAACCATGGGGGTATGGGGTGAGCTGAGGAATCTGGGCACCAGAAAGTTAAAGATTTGCATCAGCAGCACAGACTCCTCCTCCCCTATGCACCCCATCTGCCTGCAGCAGCCAGTTTATAACAAGTCCAAGACCTGCCATTGTGGAATGGGAGCGAACTAAGGGCCAGAACCAGCTTATTAGCCTCAGTCTAAGCCTGTTCGATCACCAATCGTATCCAACGCACTGGAGTTTACTTGGTAGTCGGCTAACCCCATTTGTTGACATCATAAAGGACAAACAGGGATTCCAACCGCCAAATATCTGTGGTGGTGTCCATGTAGATGCAGAGAGACCTCACTACATCTAAGGTAGCCAAAGAAGGATAAAGTGGAGTCTGGAAGAAAGGGGACCACAAGGTCCTGATTTAGATAAAATCTAGACACCACCGTCGGCAAGTAACCTAGTTTGGTCCAAAGGACAGCACAGTCAGGGTGAAAGATAAGTAAGGGGGATTTATGAGATAAAGTGCTCAAACCCTACACCCTGCAGGCTGAAGCAATAGGCAACCGTAAAAGTTTCCCACATGAGCCAGTGAAGGTCCACTGAGTCCAGAGGTTCGAAAGAATGAGACTGAAGGGCTCGCAGTACCAGCAGCAAGTTCCAATGATCCACTGGTGGAAGGAAAAGTTGTAGAATATGTGAAACCCCTGAAGAAAGGTTTGCACTGCTGGCACTGAAAAAGGACAAAAAGGGCAGACAAGGGAGGAAAGGCGAAGGCCCATATCTAGACTTGCCTGCAAAAATTATTCAACTCAGTAAAGGCAAAACTGTTGGAATAACCTTTATTTATGTTAAACCAATCAAAATAGGCTGCCACACCCGATAATAAATGCTGGCAGAATGCATGGTACAGACCACAGAATTGAAGAAACCCTTAACCCTCAAAAGGGCTGCATCAATATCCACCCTTTCAAAGCTAGCTGAGCAGAGAAACGGTGTGGCTACTAACAGCTGTTTGAGATCAGGGCACCAAGCCCATTGTAGCCAGTCTGGTGCCATGAGGATGACAAAACTGCCCTTCAGTTTGCAGAGAATGTTAAGAAGAATCGCAATCGGGGGGAAGATGTAAATGAGCGGAAACATCCAGGGAACTGAGAGTGCGTTTACCAGCAGAGCCCCCAGATCTGGGTATGGTAGTACTGGGAAAATAAGAATTTACTTACCGATAATTCTATTTCTCGGAGTCCGTAGTGGATGCTGGGGTTCCTGAAAGGACCATGGGGAATAGCGGCTCCGCAGGAGACAGGGCACAAAAAAGTAAAGCTTTTACCAGATCAGGTGGTGTGCACTGGCTCCTCCCCCTATGACCCTCCTCCAGACTCCAGTTAGGTACTGTGCCCGGACGAGCGTACACAATAAGGGAGGCAATTTGAATCCCGGGTAAGACTCATACCAGCCACACCAATCACACCGTACAACTTGTGATCTAAACCCAGTTAACAGTATGATAACAGAAAGAGCCTCTTAAAGATGGCTCCTTAACAATATAACCCGAATTTGTTAACAATAACTATGTACAGTATTGCAGATAATCCGCACTTGGGATGGGCGCCCAGCATCCACTACGGACTCCGAGAAATAGAATTATCGGTAAGTAAATTCTTATTTTCTCTATCGTCCTAAGTGGATGCTGGGGTTCCTGAAAGGACCATGGGGATTATACCAAAGCTCCCAAACGGGCGGGAGAGTGCGGATGACTCTGCAGCACCGAATGAGAGAATTCCAAGTCCTCTTTTGCCAGGGTATCAAATTTGTAGAATTTTACAAACGTGTTTTCCCCCGACCACGTAGCTGCTCGGCAGAATTGTAATGCCGAGACCCCTCGGGCAGCCGCCCAAGATGAGCCCACCTTCCTTGTGGAATGGGCCTTAACAGATTTAGGCTGTGGCAGGCCTGCCACAGAATGAGCAAGTTGAATTGTGTTACAAATCCAACGAGCAATCGTCTGCTTAGAAGCAGGGGCACCCAACTTGTTGGGTGCATATAGTATCAACAGCGAGTCAGATTTTCTGACTTCAGCCGTCCTTGAAATGTATATTTTTAAGGCTCTGACAACGTCCAACAACTTGGAGTCCTCCAAGTCGCCAGTGGCCGCAGGCACCACAATAGGTTGGTTCAGGTGAAACGCTGATACCACCTTAGGGAGAAAATGCGGACGAGTCCTCAGTTCTGCCCTATCCGAATGGAAGATTAGATAAGGGCTTTTATAAGATAAAGCCGCCAATTCAGATACTCTCCTGGCGGAAGCCAGGGCCAGTAACATAGTCACTTTCCATGTGAGATATTTAAAATCCACCTTTTTCAATGGTTCAAACCAATGGGATTTGAGGAAATCTAAAACTACATTTAGATCCCACGGTGCCACCGGAGGCACCACAGGAGGCTGTATATGCAGTACTCCTTTAACAAAAGTCTGTACCTCAGGAACTGAGGCCAATTCTTTTTGGAAGAATATTGACAGGGCCGAAATTTGAACCTTAATAGATCTCAATTTGAGACCCATAGACAATCCTGATTGTAGGAAATGTAGGAAACGACCCAGTTGAAATTCCTCCGTCGGAACACTCCGATCCTCGCACCACGCGACATATTTTCGCCAAATGCGGTGATAATGTTTCGCGGTGACTTCCTTCCTTGCCTTAATCAAGGTAGGAATGACTTCTTCTGGAATGCCTTTCCCTTTTAGGATCTGGCGTTCAACCGCCATGCCGTCAAACGCAGCCGCGGTAAGTCTTGAAAGAGACAGGGACCCTGTTGTAGCAGGTCCCTTCTCAGAAGTAGAGGGCACGGGTCGTCCGTGACCAACTCTTGAAGTTCCGGGTACCAAGTCCTTCTTGGCCAATCCGGAGCCACTAGTATTGTTCTTACTCCTCCTCACCGTATAATCTTCAATACCTTTGGTATGAGAGGCAGAGGAGGAAACACATATACTGATTTGTACACCCAAGGTGTTACCAGTGCGTCCACAGCTATTGCCTGTGGATCTCTTGACCTGGCGCAATACTTGTCCAGTTTCTTGTTGAGGCGAGACGCCATCATGTCTACCATTGGTCTTTCCCAACAGTTTATTAGCATGTGGAAGACTTCTGGATGAAGACCCCCCTCTCCCGGGTGAATATCGTGTCTGCTGAGGAAGTCTGCTTCCCAGTTGTCCACGCCCGGGAAGAACACTGCTGACAGTGCTATTACGTGATTCTCCGCCCAGCGAAGAATGTTGGCAGCTTCTGCCATTGCACTCCTGCTTCTTGTGCCGCCCTGTCTGTTTACATGGGCGACCGCCGTGATGTTGTCCGACTGAATCAACACCGGTTTTCCTTGCAGGAGTGGTTCCGCCTGGCTTAGAGCATTTTAGATTGCTCTTAGTACCAGAATGTTTATGTGAAGAGACTTTTCCAGGTTCGTCCATACCCCCTGGAAGTTTCTTCCTTGTGTGACTGCTCCCCAACCTCTCAGGCTGGCGTCCGTGGTCACCAGGATCAAATCCTGTATGCCGAATCTGCGGCCCTCCAATAGATGAGCCTTTTGCAACCACCACAGAAGATATACCCTTGTCCTTGGCGACAGGGTTATTCGCAGGTGCATCTGAGGATGCGACCCTGACCATTTGTCCAACAGATCCCTTTGGAAAATTCTTGCATGGAATCTGCCGAATGGAATTGCTTCGTAAAAAGCCACCATTTTTCCCAGGACTCTTGTGCATTGATGTACAGACACCTTTCCTGGTTTTAGGAGGTTCCTGACAGGTCGGATAACTCCTTGGCTTTTTCCTCGGGAAGAAAAACCTTTTTCTGAACCGTGTCCAGAATCATCCCTAGGAACAGCAGACGTATCGTCGGAAAACAGCTGCGATTCTTGGAATATTTAGAATCCAGTCGTGCCGTCGAAGAACTACTTTAGATAGTGCTCTTCCGACCTCCAACTGTTCTCTGGAACTTGCCCTTTTTAGGTCGTGCAAGTAAGGGATAATTTAGATGCCTTTTTTCTTTGAAGAAACATCTTTTCGGCCATTACCTTGGTAAAAAGGCCCGGGGTGCCGTGGATAATTCAAACGGCATCGTCTGAAACTGATATTGACAGTTCTGTACCACGAACCAGAGGTACCCTTGATGAGAAGGACAAAATTTGGACATGGAGGTAATCCTTGATGTCCAGGGACACCATATAGTCCCCTTTTTTCCGGTTCGCTATCACTGCTCTGAGTGACTTTATCTCGATTTGAACCTTTTATGTAAGTGTTCAAAACATTTTAGATTTAGACTATGTGTCACCAAGCCGTCTGGCTTCAGTACCACAATATAGTGTGGAAAAATAATACCCTTTTCCTTGTCGTAGGAGGGGTACTTTGATTATCACCTGCTGGATATACAGCTTGTGAATTGTTTCCAATGCTGCCTCCCTGTCGGAGGGAGCCGTTGGTAAAGCAGACTTCAGGAACCTGCGAGGAGAAGATGTCTCGACTCTCCAATCTTTACCCCTGGGATAATACTCGTACGATCTAGGGGTCAACTTGCGAGTGATCCCACTGCGCCCTGAGACTCTTGAGACTACCCCCCCACCTTGAGTCCGCTTGCACGGCCCCAGCGTCATGCTGAGGACTTGGCAGACGCGGTGGAGGGCTTCTTTTCCTGGGAAAGGGCTGCCTGCTGCAGTCTACTTCCCTTACCTCTATGTCTGGGCAGATATGACTGGCCTTTTGCCTGCATGCCCTCATGGGAAAGGAAAGATTGAGGCTGAAAAGACGGTGTCTTTTTTAGCTGAGATGTAACTTGGGGTAAAAAAGGTTGGATTTCCCAGCTGTTGCTGTGGTCCCCAGGTCCGATGGACCGACCCCCAAATAACTCCTTCCCTTTATACAGCAATACTTCCATCTGCCGTATGGGATCTGTATCACCTGACCACTGTCGTGTCCCTGACATCTTCTGGGAGATATGGACAACGCACTTATCTTGATGCCAGAGAGCAAATATCCCTCTGTGCATCTCACATACATATATATAGAATGCATCCTATTAAATGCTCTACATGAATAAAATATTTTCAGTCAGGGAATCCGACCAAGCCAACCCAGCACTGCATCTCCAGGCTGATGGCGATCGCTGGTCGCAGTATAACCACCGTAAGTGTGTATATACTTTTTAGGATATTTTTCCAGCTTCCTATCAGCTGGCTCCTTGAGGGCGGCCGTATCTGGAGACGGTAACGCCACTTGATAAGCGTGTGAGCGCCTTATCACCCTAAGGGGTGTTTCCCAACGTACCCTAATTTCTGGCGGGAAAGGGTATAACGCCAATATTTGCTATCGGGGTAACCCTACGCATCATCACACACTTCATTTTATTTTATCTGATTCAGGAAAAACTACAGGTAGTTTTTTCACTCCCACATAATACCCTTTCTTGTGGTACTTGTAGTATCAGAAACACGTAACACCTCCTTCATTGCCCTTAACGTGTGGCCCTAATGAGAAATACGTTTGTTTATTCACCGTCGACACTGTATTCAGTGTCCGTGTCTGTGTCTGTGTCGACCGACTGAGGTAAATGGGCGTTTTTAAAACCCCTGACGGTGTTTCTGAGACGCCTGGACCGGTCCTAATAGATTGTCGGCCGTCTCATGTCGTCAACCGACCTTGCAGCGTGTTGACATTCTCACGTAATTCTCTAAATAAGCCATCCATTCCGGTGTCGACTCCCTAGAGAGTGACATCACCATTACAGGCAATTTCTCCGCCTCCTCACCAACATCGTCCTCATACATGTCGACACACACGTACCGACACACAGCACACACACCGGGAATGCTCTGACAGAGGACAGGACCCACTAGCCCTTTGGGGAGACAGAGGGAGAGTCTGCCAGCACACACCAAAAACGCTATAATTATATAGGGACAACCTTATATAAGTGTTTCTCCCTTATAGCATCTTTTATATATATACAATATCGCCAAAATCAGTGCCCCCCCTCTCTGTTTTAACCCTGTTTCTGTAGTGCAGTGCAGGGGAGAGCCTGGGAGCCTTCTCTCCAGCTTTTCTGTGAGAGAAAATGGCGCTGTGTGCTGAGGAGATAGGCCCCGCCCCTTTTTCGGCGGGCTCGTCTCCCGCTATTTTTGAAGTTAGGCAGGGGTTAAATATCTCCATATAGCCTCTGTGGGCTATATGTGAGGTATTTTTTGCCTCTAATAAGGTTTTTATTTGCCTCTCAGAGCGCCCCCCCCAGCGCTCTGCACCCTCAGTGACTGTTGTGTGAAGTGTGCTGAGAGGAAAATGGCGCACAGCTGCAGTGCTGTGCGCTACCTTTATGAAGACTCAGGAGTCTTCCGCCGCCGATTTTGGACCTCTTCTCTCTTCAGCGTCTGCAAGGGGGCCGGCGGCGCGGCTCCGGTGACCATCCAGGCTGTACCTGTGATCGTCCCTCTGGAGCTAGTGTCCAGTAGCCAAGCAGCAAATCCACTCTGCACGCAGGTGAGTTCACTACTTCTCCCCTAAGTCCCTCGTTGCAGTGATCCTGTTGCCAGCAGGACTCACTGTAAAGTAAAAAACCTAAGCTAAACTTTCTCTGAGCAGCTCTTTAGGAGAGCCACCTAGATTGCACCCTTCTCGTTCGGGCACAAAATCTAACTGGAGTCTGGAGGAGGGTCATAGGGGGAGGAGCCAGTGCACACCACCTGATCTGGTAAAAGCTTTACTTTTTTGTGCCCTGTCTCCTGCGGAGCCGCTATTCCCCATGGTCCTTTCAGGAACCCCAGCATCCACTTAGGACGATAGAGAAAGCTGGTTATTGTGTAAATAGTAAAAGCTGGAACACGTCTAGGTGGAGAGATCACTTGCCCTTCATGGACGTCTTGGCCGCAGAGGACACTAGCTTTTCTGGACCCAGGGATGTAAATTACAGAAAGAGCTGGGAAAAAACATTCAGCCCACTGATGTGAGTGTGACGTACCTCTTGGGACCAGAACAACTGGAACCAAAGATGGAGAAGAGAGCAGTTCCACCTGAACAGTAGGTAACTCCATCTGACACGGTCTGGAATGAAACTGGGCGTATTTCACCATATTGAAGTTGAGAACCAACTTGCCCAGTACCCACATGCAGAAGTCGATGACACCGGATGCATCCACAGTAGAGACTAAACCATGGACACTATCTAGTCACTGGGCAGGAAGGCACTTTGGGATTCAGAATGCAACAGAGCCCCCACATACTCCCGCATGACATATGCTCTAAGACTGATTTTTTGCCAATTGTGTGATTGCAGAAAGGGCACCGTCAAAAGGATCTGATCCTACAGAACCGTAGGGGACTGAGCTACAAGAAGTTGGTCGCCCAGATACGGAAGGATCTGTATTCACTGTTGTCGGAGGGCGGCTGCTATAACGTACATCACTTTCGTGAACACGAGCTGTTGAAAGTCCAAACGGTAGAGCTCAAAATTGGGTATGATCTAAGAGAACTGCAAATGAAGAACGTATTAGTGGTCCTTCCGAATGGGGATGTGTAAAATAGATTTCCTTGATATCCATGGATGTCATGAAATCCCTCGACTCCAAGGCCTGAATGATAGACCTGTGCTACTCCATCTTGAAACATGGAACCCTGTGTAAGACATTGAGGAATTTTAAATTGAGAATAGGGCGGTATGAGACTGCCAGCTTTTGAACGAGAAAAAAGGCTGGTGTGGAAACCAATCCCTCATTGAGGTAAAGGGATGGGACCGATGACTGCGGAGGCCAGGAGAGATTGGATGGACTCCTTTAAGGCACCTGCTTTTGCTAGTTTGACTTGGCAGGCCCACCGTAAAAAAACTGGTTTGGTGGGCATGGTACGATGGTTCTAACCCAGGAGTTGGAAGTTGTACTGAGCCAGACCTTGGACAAGAATGGAAGCCGGCCTCCCACTCTGGGGACCTCTAGGTGGTGATGGGGTGTTCTTGCTATCATGCTGCAGGTTTGCCAGTGGGATTAGCCTGACTAGAATTTACCACCTCTAGACAAGGGTCCTTGCGACCTGTGTGAAGACTGGCCTCTCGATATGCCATGGGGATGAAAGGCGCAAAAGGAATAGGCCCTAGGTTTTAGGGAAAAAATCTGTCTTTGACGCCACCATTGCTGCAATAATGTTATTCAATTCTGGCCTGAACAGAATATCTCCATTAAAAGCCAGGGATTCTAGAGCCTTATAGAACTCTGCATCAGCAGGCCAGGAATGAAGCCAGTGAGCTCTCTTGGTGGATATAGCCAAAGCTGAAATCTTAGAAGAGAGAACGCCGGAATCAATTGCCACCTCTCCCAGATATGAAGATGATCCCCCTCATGTAATCAACTATGGATAATAATTTGGAGGGTTCCCGGCATGGAAACCTTCCTCCAGGGAATCTACTCACTGTTCCAAAGCCTTAGCAACCCAGGCCACAGCAAGAGCTGGCAGCAAGGCCGGGCCAGCATTGGAAAAGATGGCTTTAACAAAATTTTAAATCTTATGATCCACAGAGTCCTTAAGGATGTCACTTTAAGAATTGGGAGAGCAGTAGACTTTACTAGTATCAAAATGTGAGCATCAACAGGAGGAGGAATTCCCCATTTAGCCCTTTCTTCAGAGGATGCGGATATAAATTTTGAACGTGCTTTGAAACAAGGAAACGTTTCTTAGACTCTCTGCCAGTAGGTCCTGCAGTTGAGCAGTGGAAAGGAAGGAAATAGCTTCTTCCGTTTGAAGAAAGACATCTCCTTAAGTGGGGTACAGTCTGAATCCTTAATAAGTAATGTGGACTTGACTGCCGTGATTAACGCCTCCACATGGGTTAGACTGATTGCCACCTGAAGAAAGGAGGAATTGAGGTCTGTATCTTGTGGAAATTCTATGTCAGGTTATGAGGGCATTTTGGAATCCAACTCATCTGCAGACTGAAATGGAGTGGCATTCCGACGTCTGGATAATCGCCAAGTAGTCTGGAAATCCAAAATCCGTTGAGGGGAATTGGAAACCTTGACAAGGCCTTGAACGGATTGTAAAAATCTGTGAACCCAGGGAGGCTCCACTGGAGTGGAGGTAAACCCCTCAGTGACTGCAGGAAAGGACCTGCACAAGGGGTTGGAATCGGCAACTTTCTTAGAAGCAGCCGTTTTGCCTACTCCAACATGGTGTGAGACAGGTTTGATGCCCACGCTGGTTCCTGTCGGTGGTCCACAACTGGGGAAGGTGTTGAAGACAATGACAGATTCTCCTGACACTTTTTGCAAGCACTGGGCCTTGGCAGTATATATAGTCACAGAGCACATACAAGGGACTGTGTGCATTGGGGAGCACTAAGTAAAAAGATAACCAAGGGAAATATACAAGGCGTACACTGAGCCAGCTCTGACGATGGGGGATGGCAGCTGAGAACTGGATTCCCGTGCCACTGGAAGCTTCTTACCTGGACCACGCTGTTCCTGCCACGGTTGTCCCTGCTGTGTGTCCGGGGACTGGCTGGTATCACTAACTCCGTTGCCAGTGTGCCAGCCACCAGAATGGGGTCTCTTCTGGCGCGGTCGGCGGGAGACATTATAAGCTGCACAGTTGCCCAACCAATACAGTAGTAAAAAATTAATTAGAGCGACAGAAATAGGGGTCCTGAAGGCAGACAAAAAATGTTCCCAGATCCTGGGGCAACAAGAAAAACTGGTTGTTGCAGGCAGAGGCATGGGGATAGGGGAGGGAAAATCTTTGCTACTGATACAAAGCTGTAACTATTTAGTGCCCAGACTCCCCAGATCACTCAATACCCTTGTGGTTCCAGTGTCCTCCATGGATGACAGATGTGACAAATATGATTTAGAAGTACAGTGCATCCGGAAAGTATTCACAGCGCTTCACTTTTTCCACATTTTGTTATATTACTGTCTATTTCCAAAATGGAATAAATTCATGTTTCCCTCCAAATTGTACACACAATATCCCATAATTACGTGAAAAACGTTTTTTCAAATTTTTGTACATTTATTACAAATAAAAAAACTAAGAAATCACATGTACATAAGTATTCACAGCGTTTGCCATGAAGCTCAAAATTGAGCTAAGGTGCATACTGTTTCCACTGATCATCCTTGTGATGTTCCTACAACTGAATTGGAGTCCACCTGTGGTAAATTCAGTTGATTGGACATGATTTGGAAAGGGACATACCTGTCTATATAAGGTCCCACACTTGACAGGGCATGTCTGAGCACAAACCAAGCATGAAGTCAAATGAATGTCTGTAGACCTCTGAGACAGGATTGTCTCGAGGCACAAATCTGGGGAAGGGTACAGAAAAATATCTTCTGCTTTGAAGGTCCCAATGAGCACAGTGGCCTCCATCATCTGAAAATGGAAGAAGCGTGAAACCACCAGGACTCTTCCTAGAGCTGGCCGGCCATCTAAACTGAGCGATCGGGGGAGAAGGGTCCTAGTCAGGAGAACCTGATGGTCACTCTGTCAGAGCTACAGCATTCCTCTGTGGAGAGAGGAGAACCTTCTAGAAGGACAACCATCTCTGCAGCAATACACCAATAGGCCTGTATGGTAGAGTGGCCAGACGGAAGCCACTCCTTAGTAAAAAGCACATGGCAGCCTGCCTGGAGTTTGCCAAATGCACCTGAAGGACTCTCAGACCATGAGAAACAAAATTCTCTGGTCTGATGAGACAAAGATTGAACTCTTTGGCGTGAATGCCAGGTGTCATGTTTGGAGGAAAGGCACCGCTCATTACCAGGCCAATACCATCCCTACAGTCAAGCATGATGGTGGCAGCATCATGCTGTGGGGATGTTTTTCTGCAGCAGGAACTGGGAGACTAGTCAGGATAGAGTTAAAGATGAATGCAGCAATGTACAGAGACATCCTGGATGACAACCTGCTCCAGAGCGTTCTTGACCTCAGACTGGGGCAACTGTTCATCTTTCAGCAGGACAACTACCCTAAGCACACAGCCAATATATCAAAGGAGTGGCTTCAGGACAAGTCTGTGAATGTCCTTGAGTGGTCCAGCCAGAGCTCAGACTTGAATCCGATTGAACATCTCTGGAGAGATCTGAAAATGGCTGTGCACCAACGCTTCCCATCCAACCTAATGGAGTTTGAGAGGTGTGGCAAAGAAGAATGGGTGACACTGCCCAAAGATAGGTGTGCCAAGCTTGTGGCATCATATTCAAAAAGACTTGAGGCTTTAAAAGTATTGGATAAAGGCTGTGAATACTTATGTACTGTGATTTCTTAGTTTATTTTTAATAACATTTGCAAAAGTGTCCAAAAAAAGATTTTCACGTTGTCATTATGGGGTATTGTGTGTAGAATTTGGAGGGAAAAATAGGAATTTAATACCTACCGGTAATTCCTTTTCTCGTAGTCCGTAGTGGATACTGGGGAATACTAGATTACCATGGGGTATAGATCGGGTCCATTGGAGCCTGGCACTTTAAGAAATTAATAGTGTGTGCTGGCTCCTCCCCCCTATGCCCCTCGTAGCAGACTCAGTCTAGGAAACTGTGCCCGAGGAGATGGACATACTTTGAGAGAACGGTATAACACAAAAGCGGTGAGGTAACGAACCAACACACAAACAATAAGATAGCAGAGCTAACCAGAACAGAGGAAAGCAATGCTAACTATAGAAGGATAGCAACGCTAATCAAACATGGAACAGGGAAAGCAACAGCAAACCCAACCATAACACTTACAACCAGGTAAGCAGAAATGAAGCACTGAGGCGGGCGGCCAGTATCCACTACGGACAACGAGAAAAGGAATTACCGGTAGGTATTAAATTCCTATTTTCTCTTACATCCTAATGGATACTGAGGAATACTAGATTGCCATGGAGATGTCCCAAAGCTCCCAGAACGGGTGGGAGGGTGCTGAGACCACTGCAAAACTGCCTGACCAAACTAAAGGTCATCTTTGGCCAAAGTGTCAAACCTGTAGAATTTAACAAAGGTGTTCACAAAAGACCAAGGGGGTCATTCCGAGTTGTTCGCTCACAAGCTGCTTTTAGCAGCTTTGCACATGCTAAGCCGCCGCCTACTGGGAGTGAATCTTAGCTTATCAAAATTGCGAACAAAAGGTTAGCAGAATTGCGAATAGACACTTCTTAGCAGTTTCTGAGTAGCTCCACACTACCTCGGCATCTGCGATCAGTTCAGTCAGTTTCGTTCCTGGCTTGACGTCACAAACACACCCAGCGTTCGCCCAGACACTCCTCCGTTTCTCCAGCCACTCCCGCGTTTTTCCCAGAAACGGTAGCGTTTTTTCGCACACACCCAAAAAACGGCCAGTTTCCGCCCAGAAACACCCATTTCCTGTCAATCACATTACGATCACCAGAACGAAGAAAAAACCTCGTAATGCCGTGAGTAAAATACCTAACTGCATAGCAAATTTACTTGGCGCAGTCGCACTGCGGACATTGCGCATGCGCATTAGCGACTAATCGCTCCGTTGCGAGAAAAAAATAACGAGCGAACAACTCGGAATGACCCCCCCAAGTTGCTGCACGGCACAACTGTAATGCCAAGACGCCCAGGCAGCCGCCCAGGAAAAATCCACCGACCTTGTTGAGTGGGCCTGAACAGAACTCGGCAGCGGCAGAGCCGCCAAAGTATAGGCTTGTCAATTTGAGCCAATGAGCAATGGACTGTTTGGAGGCAGGACGACCAATTTTCTTAGCATCATAAAGTACGAAAAGCGAGTCCGACTTCCTGTGACGAGCCGTCCTTTTGATGTAAATCCTCAAAGCCCGTACTACATCCAGGGACTTTGGAGCAACTGAAGTGTCGGTTAAGACTTGAACCACAATAGGTTGATTCACATGAAAGGCCGATACCACTTTCGACAAAAACTGTGGGCAAGTTCTGAGCTCCGCCCTATCCTCGTGAAACACCAAGTAAGAGCTCTTACAGGACAAGGCCCCCAATTCCGACACACGCCTGGCCGAAGCCAAGGCCAGTAACAAAACAGTCTTCCACATCAGGTATTTCAAGTCAACCCTCTGCAAGGGTTCAAACCAATCCGACTGGAGAAAGGTCAACACCACATTGAGGTCCCACTGAGCAGTGGGAGGAACAAAGGGTGGCTGAATGTGCAACACCCTTTAAGAAAGGTCTGTACTTCAGGAAGTACTGTCAGTTGTTTCTGAAAGATAGAGAAACGAGATCTGAAACTTGATGGAGCCTAATCGTAGGCCCTTATCCACTCCTGCTTGCAGGAACAGTAGAAACCGGCCCGGACGGAATTCCACAGGAGAACAATTTCGACCCTCACACCAAGAAACATAATTCTTCCAGATATGGTGGTAATGTTTGGAGGTAACCATCTTACTGGCCTGAACCATAGTGGAAAGAAACTACCTTGGATGGAAGACCCTTCCTGGTTAAAATATCCCTCTCAACCTCCAGGCCGTCAAATGTAGCCGCTGTAAGTCTGGATAGACAAAGGGTCCTTGTTGAAGAAGGTCCTCGAGAAGAGCAAGAGGCCAGAGTTCCTCCAACGACAGGGTCAGGAGGTCCGCATACCAGACCCGCCGAGGCAATCAGAACTGCCCGAACCCTTTCCTTTTGAAGTCTTTTCAGAACTCTTGGGATTAGAGGAATCAGAGGAAACAAGTAAACGAGGTGGTAATTCCATGGCGTCGTCAGAGCGTCCATCGCAACCGCCTGCGGGTCCCTCGTTCTGGAGTAGTAACGATGGAGCTTCTTATTGAGACGAGAAGCCATCAGATCTATCTGTGAACAACCCCACCGGTGAACGAGTTGTTGAAACACCTGAGGGTGGAGGCCCCATTCCCCCGGATGGAGGTCGTGCCTGCTTAGGAAGTCCGCTTTCCAGTTATCCACTCCTGGAATGTAAACAGCCGAGATGGCTCTTGCGTTGGCTTCCGCCCAGAGGAGTATTCTTGACACCTCTCGCATTGCGGCCCTGCTTCTGGATCCTCCCTGCCGGTTGATGTACGCCGCCACCACCACCTGGATGGTCTGATTCCGAAGGAGGGATGAGGCCTGTATGAGAGCAATATGTAAATCGCCCCGAGTTCCAGGATGTTGATTGGAAGAGCAGATTCCTGAAAGGAACACGTCCCCTGGAACTGCACTCCTTGAATCACAGCCCCCCCAACCCCGGAGGCTGGCATCCGTTGTCAACAGAGTCCATGATAGGGTGTTGAAACTCCAACCCTCCATCAGATGGGAAACTTGTAGCCACCATAGTAGGGATATATGTGCTTTTGGTGACAGGGTTATATGCTGATGCGTGTGCAGGTGAGATATGGACCATTTGTCCAACAAATCCAGTTGCCCAGCAAGCAGATAAAAGGGTGAATCGAGACCAAGCAAAGTTTCAAGCACCATCCGGACCATAGACTGAATAGCCAAGACCTTGTCCCTGGGAAGGTAAACCTTCTGAGACACTGTATCCAGGATCATCCCCAGGAACTGAATTCTCTGAGACGGTTCCAAGTGAGATTTCTGGAAATTGAGTATCCATCCGTGCTCCGTAAGCAAACGAGTAGTCAAGTCGATGCTTTGCAGAAACTGTTCCCTGGACACCGCCTTTATCAGGAGATCGTTCAGGTATGGAATTATTTGTACACCCCTCATGCGCAGTTGAAGCTGGTAAGCCTGACCTGAAGAATCTGAGAGGGGGGAGTTCCTGGAATTCCAACCGGTACCCTTGGGATATGAGGTCCCTCACCCAAGGATCCCGGCAGGACTCCTTGGGTGAAGGCGAGCACCTACCTGAAAGTCGCCTTGCTGCTTGGGCCAACCGTCACGCGGAGGTCTTCGTGGAAGAAAATCCTGAGGCCTGGTCTGCAGGTCCAGCAGAAGCTGGTTTACGGGAATTACCGCGAGATCCTCTAGAAGCATTGGAGGCATCTCTGGCCCTGCCTCTGAATCTGGCCACCCGAAAGGACTGCAGGGAGGGTCCAGTATAGGGACGTTGGGCAGGTGGCAGAGCAGACAGCAGATATGTGGATTTACCTGCAGTTGCCTGAGATATCCACTTGTTCAGTTCTTCTCCTAACAAGGTATCACCTGTAAAAGGAAGGTTTTCAGCTCCTTTTTTGGAATCAGCATCCGCTGACCATTGACGCAGCAACAAAGGTCTACGAGTCGATACTGCCATAGCAGTGGTACGGCCATTAATGATACTAAGTTCATTACCAGCCTCACTCAAAGTTTGCAGTATCCTGGATGTGTTGTAGTAATGTAACTATCTCTTCTTGAGGTAGTGTAAGCAACCCTTTCAAAATTTCATCAGACCATTTTACCATGGCTCTAGAAATCCAGACGCATACTATGGTAGGGCGTTGGGCTACACCTGCTGCAGTATAAATTGATTTAAGAGTGGTTCCAATTTTGCAATCAACTGAGTCTTTAAGGGAAACAACCCCAGGTACAGGTAAAACTATCTTACGTGGCATCCTGGACAGAGAGGTATCCACTGTCGGTGGGGTTTCACAGACTTTCCTATCCTCTGTAGGGAATGGGAATGAATTTAACACCCGTTTAGGGGTAATAAATTTCTTTTTCAGGATTAATCCATGCTGCCCTAGCCAGGGAATCTAGTTCTTTAGAAACCGGGAAGGTTGCAGAGGACTTTGGCTTCACATTAGAATACACTTCCTCTGCCTGCTCTTCCTCCTTATTAGGGGTATTAAGCACCTCTCTAATGGCATAAATGAGGGCTTCAACACCCAGGAACAGGGAATCATCCTCGTCCACCTCAGCCTCTTCCTCATCAAGCTCTGGTAGTTCAGAATCAGAGTCAGATTGTAACAATTGAGGGAGAGTGCATATGTGAGAGACCAACAGGGGGGCTGAAGAGCCTGTCTGTGGTCAGCAGCAGTTACCATAAATGAGTCCATAGTTAGTTTCAGGGTTTGCCTTTCTTGTTTAGCCGTAGCTAACACTGAATTAATATTGGAAACCATAGTTTTAAATGATTCCTTCCACTCTGGTGCTTGCACATTCCTACCTTGTGAAGGAATTGAGCATTGGGTATAAGTGAACCCTGTGAGGAAGCTGTAGACCTAGCCTTGCATAAAGTACACACAGGCTTATTTGCAGACATGCTTGAGTAGAAACACACAGATAAGTATGAAAACACAGTGCAGTATTAGTGAAATATGCACACCAACCCAGACTACTCTGAAAGGAGAGACACAGAGAGAATATAAAACCAGCACACTACACCACAGACCGAGCAGCGCCCCGCTGGGCGATCTTTGAGTGTATTTTTCCACACATCGGTAGAACCGCAGATAATGAGCTCCCCCCTTCTCTATAACCCCCTGGTACCAGTGTACAATGGTGAATCAGTGGGTCCTGGAGAAGCAGTCTCCGCGTGCAGCAGCAGGAAAATGGCGCCGTTTGGCATCTGGTCCCGCTCTCCAGGAAGCCCCTCCCCCACAATGGCGCACGGCCCCTGCATTATTTTTATACTGGCTTTCTCTATAATGTGTGTAAAAGGAGAGTATACAGCCCCGTTTACGATTGCCAGTCTGGGTACTCAGTGTGCACTGCGGCCCGGAGCCGGGTGAACACTGTCCCTCATGCCGCCATCATGCACCAGGGACCTGCTAACCTGGTCCACAGTGTAACACCGCACCGCGTCTGTCTTCGGCATCTGTTAAGGGGTGGCTGCATGCTGCCGGCGTGGGCTCACTCTCTGGGAGTGTGAGAACATCACCTCAGGAGCTCAGTGTCCTGTCAGCTGGAATGACGAACCATTAACCCTAAGGAAGTTGGTTGGGTTCCCCCCTTAAGTCCCATGACGCAGGCAGACTGGTTGCCAACCAGTGTGCCTGAAAATAATAAACTAAAATTAATTTCTGAAAACAACTCTCTGGAGAGCAACAGAATGCACCCGACTCCTTGGGCACATTTTCTAAACTGAGTCTGCTAGGAGGGGCATAGGGGGGAGGAGCCAGCACACATTATTAGTTTCTTAAAGTGGCAGGCTCCAGTGGACCTGACCTATACCCCATGGTAATCTAGTATTCCCCAGTATCCACTAGGACGTAAGAGAAAAATGAATTTATTCCATTGTGAAATAAGGCTGTAACATAACAAAATGTGGAAAAATTGAAGCGCTGTGAATACTTTCCGGTTGCACTGTAAATGTTATCAACAAATCATGTTTTAGCGTATTCACAAGACACAGCTTTACCTGTCCGTTTTAAATGAAACCAAACGTCTCTTAGTGTCCAAACCATGTGCTTCAGTTGCAGCAGAAAAGAGAAAATCTTGTTGTATTTATTTATGCAAGTATCCGTTATGACGATGTTCAAAGGCCAATCAACCTTGAGCAGACCAAAGACATAAGTTAATACATATTTTAAAGATACCTAATACCAATATATAGAACAGTGGTTATCAATTATATATATTTATTATATATCAGAGAAATCAAAGTATTCATTGAGCTTAAAGAAATGGGAGTTACAGATGTACATGCAGTGGCACAGAGCTGCACAGGGAGTAAAAATAGGATTTTAATTACCTACCGGTAAATCCTTTTCTCATAGTCCGTAGAGGATACTGGGGTTCCATTTAGTACCATGGGGTATAGATGGGTCCACTAGGAGCCATGGGCACTTTAAGAACTTGATAGTGTGGGCTGGCTCCTCCCTCTATGCCCCTCCTACCAGACTCAGTCTAGGAAACTGTGCCCGAGGAGACGGACATACTTTGAGAGAAGGATAGATAAAGATAGTGGTGAGATTCCGAACCAGCACACACAAAACAGAGGAAAGCCATGCTAACCCAACATTAAACAGGAACAGCAACAGCTGAACCAACAATACTTAACCAAGTAACAGTGCAGGAGTAACGAAGCACTGGGCGGGCAACCCAGTATCCTCTACGGACTACGAGTAAAGGATTTACCGGTAGGTAATTAAAATCCTATTTTCTCTTACGTCCTAGAGGATACTGGGGTTCCATTTAGTACCATGGGGATGTACCAAAGCTCCCAAACCGGGTGGGAGAGTGCTAAGGCTCCTGCAGAACTGATCGACCAAACCGAAGGTCCCCAGAGGCCAAAGCATCGGACTTGTAGAACTTAGCAAACGTGCTCCAACCTGACCAAGTAGCTGCTCGGCAGAGCTGTAAAGCCGAGACACCCCGGGGCAGCCGCCCAGGAAGAACCCACCAACCTAGTACAGTGGGCCTGTACAGATTTTGGAACTGGCAAGCCTGCTATGGAATAAGCATGCTGGATAGTGAGCCTGATCCAGCGTGCAATTGTCTGCTTTGAAGGAGGACACCCAATTTTATTGGGATCATATAGAATGAACAGCGAGTCGGATTTCCTGTGACGAGCTGTCCTCTTTACATATACCTTCAAAGCCCTTACAACATCCAAAGAGTTTGAAGTAGTGGAAGTGTCGGTGATAACCGGAACCACAATAGGTTGGTTGATGTGAAATGCAGACACCACTTTCAGAAGAAATTGCTGATGAGTTCTGAGTTCAGCTCTCTCCTCATGGAAAATTAAATAGGGGCTCTTGTGAGACAAAGCCCCCAGCTCCGAGACACGTCTTGCTGAAGCCAAGGCCAACAGTGTGACAGTCTTCCACGTAAGATATTTTACATCCACCTCCTGTAATGGTTCAAACCAGTCCGATTGGAGGAACTGCAGCACCAAATTGAGATCCCAAGATGCTGTGGGAGGCACAAAGGGAGGTTGGATGCGCAGAACACCTTTCAAAAACGTCTGGACCTCAGGGAGAGAAGCCAATTGTGTTTGAAAGAAAATGGACAAGGCCGAAATCTGGACTTTTATGGAGCCCAGACTTAGGCCCGCATCCAGAAAAAGCAGGAAATGTCCCAGGTGAAATTCCACCACGGAATAAATTCTGCTCTCACACCAAGAGACGTATTTCTTCCAAATACGGTGGTAATGTTTAGACGTTACCCCCTTCCTGGCTTGGATCATAGTCGGAATAACCTTAGTAGGGACCCCTCTTCTGGTTAGAATCAGCTGTTCAACTTCAATGCTGTCAAACGTAGCCACGGTAAGTCCTGATAGACGAACAGGCCCTGTTGCAAAAGATCCTCGCGAAGAGGTAGAGGCCACGTATCTTTGAGGAGCATCTCCAGAAGGTCCGTGTACCAGGCCCTACTTGGCCAGTCCGGAGCAATGGGTATTGCTTGAACCTTTTCCCTTTTTATTCTTTTGAGAATTCTTGGGATCAGAGGAAGTGGAGGAAACACATACACCATCTGATAGACCCATGGAGTCGTCAGAGCGTCTACCGCCACTGCCTGTGGGTCTCTCAACCTGGAACAATACCGCTTGAGCTTCTTGTTGAGACAAGAGGCCATCATGCCGATTTGTGGATATCCCCACCAACGTGTCAAGCACCTGATCACTTCTGGGTAGAGGCCCCACTCCCCCGGGTCGTGTCTGCTGAGAAAGTCTGCTTCCCAGTTGTCTACTCCTGGAATGAACACCGCTGACAACGCCACAGCGTTTTTTTTCTGCCCACAAAAGAATTCTTGACACCTCTGACATTACTGCTCTGCTTTTCGTTCCGCCCTGTCGGTTTATGTACGTCACTGCCGTCACGTTGTCCGACTGGACTTGAATGGCCTGATTCTGAAGAAGATAAGAGGTCTGCAGAAGGGCGTTGTATATGGCCCTGAGTTCCAGAATGTTGATTGGAAGGAAGACTTCCTGACTTGACCATCTTCCTTGAAACTGCACCCCTGGGGGACTTCTCCCCAACCTCAGAGGCTTGCGTCCGTGGTTAACAGGATCCAGTCCTGAATTCCGAACCTCCGACCCTCGACGAAGTGAGAGGTCTGTAGCCACCACAGAAGAGAGATCCTTGCTTTTGGAGACAGACGAATCCTCTGGTGCATGTGAAGATGCGATCCAGACCATTTGTCCAACAGATCCAGCTGGAAGGGTCTTGCGTGAAACTGTCCGTATTGAAGTGCCTCGTAAGAGGCCACCATTTTCCCCAGAAGGCGAATGCATAGACGTACCGATATCCGGGTTGGCTTCAGGACATCCCGAACCATCGACTGGATTACCAATGCCTTTTCCAACGGAAGGAACACTTTCAGCGACTCCGTGTCCAGTATCATTCCCAGGAATGGGAGCCTCCGTGTTGGCTCTAGGTGAGATTTTGGAAGGTTCAGAATCCAGATTTTGGAGAAGTTTGGTTGAGAAGCCAATGCTGTCCAGCAACCTGTCCCTGGACGGCGCCTTTATCAGAAGGTTGTCCAGGTACGGAATTATGTTCACTCCCTGATTGCGGAGTATAAACATCATCTCCGCCATCACCTTTGTGAACACCATCGGTGCCGTGGAGAGACCATATGGCAGGGACTGGAACTGGTAGTGACAGTCCTGCAGTGCAAACCGTAGATAAGCCTGATGAGGCAGCCAGATCGGAATGTGAAGGTACGTATCCTTGATATCCAGAGACACTAGGAATTCCCCTTCCTCCAGACCTGAGATCACTGCTCTCAAAGACTCCATCTTGAACTTGAACACTCTTAAGAATGGGTTCAAGGACTTGAGGTTCAGAATCGGTTGTTACGAACAGTCTGGTTTCGGTATTACAAACAAGTTGGAATAGTACCCCTTGTTGTGTAGATGATGTGGAACAATGATTTGAGTCTGTAACAGTTTTTGGATGGCTTGCTGCAAAGTTAAACTTGCCTCTTGTGAAGCTGGTAAGCCTGATTTGAAGAATCTGTGAGGTGGGAGCTCTTGGAACTCCAGTCTGTAACCCTGGGAAATAAGATCTATTACCCAGGGATCTCGGCACGAACTTGACCAGATTTGACTGAAGAATTTTAGTCGGGCTCCCACCTGACAGTCCTCCAGGCCTTGCAGACCACCATCATGCTGAAGGCTTTGAGGAAACAGAGCCTGAGCTCTGTTCCTGAGCACCTGCAGTTGCTAATTTGCGTGGTTTACATCTTGAGCCTCCGGAGGCCTTAGAATAGGGGTGGGCAAAATACGGCCCGCGGGCCGGATGCGGCCCGCAAACCGATCCTGTCCGGCCCACTGCCTCCCACCAGCGAGCAATGACAAGCGGCCCGAACGGCTGAGCTGCTTGTCATTGCTCTGAGCTGCAGTACCTCCCAGCGGCGCCTCTCTCCCCTGCTGCTGCGTTGTAGCAGCCTCCTCCCTCCTCCAGAGTCCCCAGTGACAACGGCTGGGTTCAGTCGAAAAGGGGCGGAGCTACGTGCCAAGGAGGGGGCGGGGCTACACGGGACCTCAGGGGGCGGAGCTACACGGGACAAGAGCCAGACTTGTACAGAATAGATCCATCCTTCCTGCCACTGCCAGATCAGTAAAGTTAATGGGAAAAGTGAGTGAGAGAAAGAAAGGGGTGTGTGTGTGTGTGATAGTGTGCGTATATTTGTGTGTGCGGGCAGTGGCGTCAGTTTGTTTTTAGGTTTGGGGGAGAGATCTTTAGCTCTCGCTGTATAAACCCCTCCCGTGTTCTGTCACCATGTCACCCCCGTGTTCTGTCACGTATAACCCCCCCGTATTCTGTCACTGTCACCCCCCGTGTTCTGTCACTGTGTCACACCCCCCGTGTTCCGTCACCGTGTCACCCCCACTGTGTTCTGTCACCGTGTCACACCCACCGTGTTCTGTCACCGTGTCACCCCCCCCCGTGTTCTGTCACTGTGTCACATCCCCCGTGTTCTGTCACCCCCACCGTGTTCTGTCACCGTGTCACACCCACCGTGTTCTGTCACCGTGTCACACCCCCCGTGTTCTGTCACTGTGTCACACCCCCGGGGTTCTGTCACAGTGTCACCCCCCCCCATGTTCTGTCACCATGTCACCCCCCCATGTTCTGTCACCGTGTCACACACCCCGTGTTCTGTCACCCCCACCGTGTTCTGTCACCGTGTCACACACCCCGTGTTCTGTCACTGTCACCCCTCCTCCCCGTGTTCTGTCACTGTGTCACCCCCCCATGTTCTGTCACCGTGTCACATACCCCGTGTTCTGTCACCCCCACCGTGTTCTGTCACCGTGTCACACCCACCGTGTTCTGTCACCGTGTCACACCCCCCGTGTTCTGTCACTGTGTCACACCCCCGGGGTTCTGTCACAGTGTCACCCCCCCCATGTTCTGTCACCGTGTCACCCCCCCATGTTCTGTCACCGTGTCACACACCCCGTGTTCTGTCACCCCCACCGTGTTCTGTCACCGTGTCACACACCCCGTGTTCTGTCACTGTCACCCCTCCTCCCCGTGTTCTGTCACTGTGTCACACCTTTCCCCAGGGGCCATAAGACACTGGATAATTTGCTTGCTGCACAATAATTATCCTAAATAAAATGTTAATGTGTAAAAGGGGGCTCTACCTCCTGTAATGTGTAAAAGGGGCTCTACCTTCCATACTGTGTAAAAGGGGCTCTATCTGGTGTAATGTGTGTAAGTGGCGCTGTGTGGCGCAATTTGAATAATGGAGACTATTGTGCAGCCTAATATGAATCTGTATTATTTTTTGCCCACACCCCTTCCACATGAAGCACGTCCCTATATTTTTGGCAAGTGTGGGGAGCTGCTATTTTGTATGTGGCCCTCGGATACTGACAGGAAATGTCAAGTGGCCCCTCAGCTGAAATAATTGCCCACCCCTGCCTTAGAAGCACCTCTGGATTTTCCCTTAAACTTGACTGTCCGAAAGGACTGTAAATTTGAAGCTGAATAAGCTTTCCTGGCAGGGGGAGCTGCGGAAGGAAGATACGTAGACTTACCCGCAGTAGCTTTGGAGATCCATTTGTCCAATTCGTCTCCAAACAAGGCCCCTCCTGTGAATGGTAGGCCTTCCACAAATTTCCTGGAGTCCGCATCAGCAGTCCACTGCCAGGAAAGCCCCGGTGGGGCGTGCATTAAGCAAACCAATCTCCTTTATGGCTTCCACCATAAAGTTCTGTATATGCTGCAGGAGTACCCCCCCCCCCCCCCCAGACAAGGAATCTAACCCCTCAACTAGGTTACCTGACCATTTTGCAATGGCTTTAGTGATCCACGCACATGCGATAGTGGGTCTCTGGGCCACCCCTGCAGCTGTGTACAATGATTTAAGTGTAGTCTCAATTTTACAATCAGCCGTATCTTTTAGGGAGGCTGCACCAGGGACAGGCAATACAATTTTTCTTGACAGCCTAGAGACTGATGCGTCCACTATCGGTAGATTTTCTGATTTTTTTCCTATCCTCCAGAGGAAAAGATGAGAGCAACCTTTTAGGGATTTAAAATTTCTTATCAGGATTAACCCACGGTACTTCAAACAGGGTATTCAATACCTTTGACGCAGGAAAAGGACTTCTTTACAGTAAAATAAGATTCTTCACACTCCTCTGACACCTTATCAGGAGTTTGCAGAACATCTCTGATAGCCTCTATAAGAGCCTCTATTCCCTGTGACAGAGTGGAACCACCCCCCCTCCAAATCCACCTCACCCTCCTCCATGTCTGACCCGTCAGCGTCAGAGTCAGACTGCAGGATATGGGCCAGAGATCGTTTCTGCTGACAAATGGGAGGGGATTGAGACACTGGTTTGGGGACTGAGTTTCTATTCATCAACTCATCCACAGTCTGTCTTAAGTATTGCGTCTTTCTCATTGCGGAATAGCTTTGTAGAAATCTTTGAGATCATTCCCTTAATGGAATTAACCCATTCCGGTTCAGCCCCACTATTTTGGGAAGGTGCACTGCCCTGAGTACCCAGTTGTGAGTCCCCTGGTGAAGAGGAACACTCCGCTGTACAAGAAACACACTCTTTGCCTGACATAATGTAATGTGACAGCACACACACAGGAGAAGGTTAAGCACAATTAACCCACAAAGAGCCCTTCAGGGAGACACAGAGTAATATGGAGCCAGCCCCCACCACGCCCTAATCGCTAATGCCAAGCTTAGCCGGGTCGCAGACAAAGTACCCTAATAGGGGACTTAGTACACTAACAATCGCTCCCCCCCTGTTATGACCCCCTGGTACCCCTGAGGTAATCTGGAGTCACACTGGAGGAGCTGCGCGTCCCTGTCAGTCAGCGTCTGTGTCCACTGCAGCAGAAAATGGCACTGGTGAGCTGCTGGATCCTCTCATAATGAAGCCCCGCCCCTTCAATGGCGCACGGTCTTCCCGCTTTTTTTTATACTGGCTGAGGTAATCTGTTGCTTAAAATGAAGAGAAAACCGTTTTAGGGCTGTTTTTGCCAGTGTGGTTACTGTGTACAGTGTACTGAGACGCAGCGGTGTCCTGTGTCTGGAGATGCATTCCGCCCCGGTTAGAAGCCGTGCGTCTCCGTATCCTCATGCTGCCATAACGGCCGGCGACCCACTAGTCGGGATGCCGGCTTAGTACTCACCACTCTTCTTTCTTCTGGCTCTGTTAGGGGTGGCGTGGTGCTGCGGGAATGTACGCTCGCTGTGGTGTGGCTTGCGAATAGTTCCCTCAGGAGCTCAGTGTCCTGTCAGCGGGGAACAGGACCATTAACCCTTCAAGAGTTTGGGCCGTTCCACCCCCCCAAGTCCCACAAAGCTGTCTGCTTTGGTGCCAACCAGCCCTGCCGGAAAATAACAAACATGTAAAATAAATACAGAATACTCTTCAGGAGCTTCCATAAGCGTGACCGGCTCCCCTGGGCACATTTTCTAAACTGAGTCTGGTAAGAGGGGCATAGAGGGAGGAGCCAGCCCGCACTACCAAGTTCTTAAAGTGCCCATTTGTGTCTAGTGGACCCGTCTATACCCCATGGTACTAAATGGAACCCCAGTATCCTTTAGGACGTAAGAAAAAAATAAATAAGGGGGCTAGTGTACCATTCACATTTTGTGTGCGTTTATGATATCCATGTAAAAGGAATCTATGTTATATAGATAAAACTGTTTCACTAGGCAGAAGCAATAACTATTTCTGAAGTAAAATATAATTATTAGTTTTGTATTACCATATCAAGGGATCTATAACTGATAACGTATATAGCAGTAGAATGCAGCTCCCCTGCCCCAATGTGGCTTTCCACTAGGGAAAGCTGGTAATGTCACATAGTAACATACTGTACAGGGCAAACTAGAACAGAACTTGTTAATCCCCTTTAGTACTGTTATATTACCTTATATTTTAACTCCAAGCAGCTTAGTGTATCAGGGGCTGTTGGTGGGACCATTTCTGGGATATATTTTAGTGCAAAAGAAAGATTGGAGGCAAGATGAGAGTCACCGTGTAGACTGTACTGCAGCGCTTTGTTCAATATGGAATTCAGAACCAGGGGAGTGAATAACTCACCGGGCGGCTGCCCCGACACAAGCTGTAAAACAAAAACAAAAAAGAAGGTAACTGAGTTGCTTAAAAGGTATGCTGCGTTATACAGGTTTATTTCATCCTCAACAACGTCCCTTTTTACATGTCCTTAATACAATGTCATTTATCTATGTTTGACCTGTCAGGACAGTGATCCATAGATGTAGCTGTTCCAGATGAGTGGTAACCATATGTCTCTATTCATCTTCCCTCTGTACTCATTAAAAGTAAAATAAACCGTTATAAGGATAATAGCTGCAGCACCACACAGCTGGGATCCAAGTACGGCTGCAAAATTACATTTCAAGTGTAGCAATAATGTGCGCTCAACACAAAGGCCTACGTATGTCACGTCCTGGTGTTAACCTTGATCAATAAAACACACAGAAACCAATTTACACTTGGCTAAAGCGGAAAAGATACTTATTGTTTATAAAAGATGTCACAGTTTCCATTATTATTATTATTATATTGTGTGTAGAATTACAGAGATGCAATTCCACATAATGAGATACTGCATGTAGGACAACTTAGCTATCAATTCTGTTGAGTGAATAACAAAAGTAGATCTCCTATCATCATGCTTTCACGCTGAAAACCGAAACAGAAAGATGAAATACCTTTTCAAAGATGAGGTCACTAAGTGATTGTGCAAACTCCCCATCTTCCATCAGAAGGAAATGTCTTATTGCATCAAAATGTTTCTCCATATTCAGCTCCACAAAATAGTAATCCACCACAGCTTTGTTCACAAGAGAGACGCTGCAAAAAGGCTCAAGGTGATATTTCACATAATATTCAGATCCAGGATTATCAAAAAATAGGATTTTGGTTACCTACCGGTAAATCCTTTTCTCGTAGTCCGTAGAGGAAGCTGGGGTCCATATTAGTACCATGGGGTATAGACGGGTCCACCAGGAGCCATTGGCACTTTAAGAGTTTAATAGTGTGGGCTGGCTCCTCCCTCTATGCCCCTCCTACCAGACTCAGTCTAGAAACTGTGCCCGAGGAGACGACAAACTTCGAGAGAAGGAATTACACAGATAGTGACGAGATTCATATCAGCTCACACAACATGCAAATCCGGCCAACATGCCGGAAAAATCATCAACAGCTGAAAACCGTAAATAACGCAGAACTTACCTAGGAACCAGGCAGAACTGAACTATAAAACCAAAACAGGAAAACGCAGCGCTGGGCGGGCGTCCAGTATTCTCTACGGACTGCGAGAAAAGAATTTACCGGTAGGTAACCAAAATCCTATTTTCTCTTACGTCCTAGAGGATGCTGGGGTCCACATTAGTACCATGGGGATGTACCAAAGCTCCCAGAACAGGAGGGAGAGCACGAAGGCTCCTGCAGAACTGATTGACTGAACTTCAGATCCTCAGAGGCCAAAGTATCGAACCTGTAGAACTTTGCAAGCGTGTTCGACCCCGACCAAGTTGCAGCTCAGCAAAGTTGTACTGCCGAGACACCCCGGGCAGCCGCCCAGGAAGAGCCCACTTTACGAGTAGAGTGGGCCTTTACAGATTTTGGACACGGCAATCCTGCCGTGGAATAGGCATGCTGGATAGTGAACCTGATCCAGCGTGTAATCGACTGCTTAGAAGAGGACAAACAGAGAGTCACTTCCTATGACGAGCCGTCCTCTTCACGTAAATCTTCAAAGTCCTCACTACATCCAAGGCCTTTGAAGTAATTGAGGAGTCAGTAGCCACTGGCACCACAATAGGTTGGTTGATATAGAAAGCCGACACAACCTTAGGTAGGAACTGTGGACGAGTCCTAAGTTCCGCCCTGTCCTCATGGAAGATCAGATAGGGGCTTTTACAAGATAAAGCCCCCAAATCCGACACGCGTCGTGCAGAAGCCAAGGCCAACAAGGTGACCGCCTTCCACGTGAGAAACTTGAGATCAGCCTTCTGTAGAGACTCAAACCAAGCAGATTGCAGCAACTGCAACGCCACATCAAGATCCCATGGTGCCGTAGGCACCACAAAGGGAGGCTGGATGTGCAGAACCCCTTTCAAAAAGGTCTGAACCTCAGGAAGAACAGCCAATTGGTTTTGGAAGAAGATGGACAAAGCAGAGATCTGGACCTTGATGGAGCACAATCTCAGTCCCATATCCACCCCTGCTTGCAGGAAAAGGAGAAAACGTCCAAGTTGAAACTCCACCGCCGGAAATTTCTTGGCCTCACACCAAGAAACATATTTCTTCCAAATGCGATGGTAATGTTTAGACGTTACCCCCTTCCTGTCCTGTATGAGGGTAGGAATGACCTCACTCGGGATACCTTTCCGAGCTAAGATCTGGCATTCAACCGCTATGCCGTCAAATGTAGCCGCCGTAAGTCTTGATAAGCAAACGGCCCCTGCAGGAGCAGATCCTCCCGAAAAGGTAAAGGCCGTGGATCTTCCAGCAGAAGATCCAGTAGATCCGCGTACCAAGCCCACCTTGGCCAGTCCGGAGCAATGAGGATTGCCAGAACCTTTGTTCTTCTCACGAGCTGAAGAACCTTTGGTATCAGAGGAAGTGGAGGGAACACATACACTGACTTGAACCCCCACGGTGTTACCAGTGCGTCCACCGCCACTGTCTGTGGGTCTCTTGACCTGGAACTAGGGAGGCCAATCCCGGGATCGGCGGGATCCCGGGATTTGGGCCCAAAAATGCCGGGATTTGAATCCCGGGATTGGAGCCTCCAATCCCGGGATTCAAGGGATTACAGTGCGCATGTGCGGGAGGGTTGGAAGCGGCGCGGGAGGGCGGGTGGGTGTAAGTAATAACACTTACTATCAGGTGGCCGCGGCAGCCATGGACACCCTGAACGCAGCGGCAATTCAAATGAAGCGCCGGCCGCCAGCCAATCAGAGCTGGCGGACCGGCAGCCAATCAGGGAAGCTGCCGCAGCAGCGGCAGCCAATCAGGAGCGACTGCTGCGGCAGCTTCCCTGATTGGCTGCCGGGCCGCCAGCTCTGGTTGGCTGGCGGCCGGCGCTTCATTTGAAATGCCGCCACGATCAGTAAGTGTTATTACTTACAGCCTCCCTCCCTCCCGCGCCGCTACCAACCCTCCCGCACCACTACCTACATCCACCCTCCCGCACCGCTACCTACCCCCATAGGTGTGCGCAGACACTGACAGGCGGGTGCCGCTCCGGACTCCTCCCCCCCTCCACGGCATTATAGTGTTCTATCACCTCCCCTGTCCTGGACATAGACTGCTTACCTGGGCCGCCCAGGTGAGCAGTCTATATCCAGGACAGGGGAGGTGAGAGAACACTATAATGCCATGCCGTGGAGGGGGGGGGGGGGGGGGGGGGGGGGGGGGAGTCCGGAGCGGCACCCGCCTGTTAGTGTCTGCGCACACCTATGCCTACCCCCTCCCTACCTCCCGCACCGCTACCTAAGCCCCTCCCTACCTCCCGCACCGCTACCTACACCCTCCCTCCAGCGCTGCTCCCTACATCTTTCACTGGTCCCTACTGCAATCCCGGGATCCCGGGAATCCCGGGATTGACCGTTTTTCAATCCCGAATCCCGGGATTGAAAAAACGGCCCGGGATTGGCCTCCCTACCTGGAACAGTACCTCCGTAGCCCGAAAGGCGTTGTACACAGCCCTGAGTTCCAGGATGTTTATTGGGAGAAGTGATTCTTGATCCGACCATCGTCCCTGAAAGGTTTCCCCCAGAGCGACTGCTCCCCAACCTCTTAGACTTGCATCTGTGGTTAAAAGGATCCAGTCTTGAATTCCAAACCTTCGCCCTTCCAGAAGGTGCGGAAGTTGCAGCCACCAGAGGAGTGAAATCCTGGCTTTCGGAGACTGGCTTATCCTCTTGTGCATGTGTATGTGAGAGCCCGACCACTGGTCCAAGAGGTCCAGCTGAAAAGGTCAAGCATGAAACCTGCCGTACTGCAGAGCCTCGTAGGCGGCAACCATCTTCCCCAGAAGGCGTATGCATTGATGAACCGATACCAAGGTAGGCTTTAGGACATCCCGGACCATTGTTTGAATAACCAACGCTTTCTCCGACGGGAGAAATACCCTCTGCACTTCCGTGTCGAGGATCATTCCCAGGAAAGACAGCCGCCTTGTCGGCTCCAGATGAGACTTTGGAAGGTTCAGGATCCAACCGTGCTTCCTGAGCAGCTGTGTCGTGAGCACGATGGACCGCAACAACCTCTCCCTGGACGACGCCTTGATCAGGAGGACGTCCAGATATGGAATTATGATCACCCCCTGTTTGCGGAGGAGAACCATCATCTCCGCCATCACCTTGGTGAAGATCCTCGGTGCTGTGGAGAGGCCAAACGGCAGCGCCTAGAACTGATAGTGATCGTCCAACAGCGCAAACCTGAGATATGCTTGATGCGGCGCCCAAATGGGAATGTGGAGGTAAGCATCCTTGATGTCCAGAGACACCAGGAACTCCCCCCTCCGTCCGTCCTGAGATGACAGCTCTCAGAGATTCCATCTTGAATTTGAACTCCCCGAGATAAAGGTTCAAAGACTTTAAGTTTAGAATAGGCCGTACCGAACCATCCGGTTTTGGTACCACAAAAAGGTTCGAATAATAACCCTTGTTCCACTGCTGAAGTGGGACCGGAACAATGACCTCTGACACCACCAATTTTCTGATGGCCTCCAGAAGAATTGTCCTGTCTGCCAGCAGGGCTGGCAAGCCTGACTTGAAGAAACGGTGAGGCGGGGGATCTTGAAACTCCAGTCTGTACCCTCTGGACACTATATCCAGGACCCAGGGGTCCAGTCCCGATGACACCCAGACGTTGCTGAACTGCCGGAGTCTTGCCCCCACCTGACCCTCCTCCAGGCCTAGCTGTCCACCGTCATGCGGAGGACTTAGGGGTATCAGAAGCGGGCTTCTGGGTCTGGGAACCTGCGGGAGCAGGTTTCTTTCCTTTGGCACGACCACCTCTCAAGAAGGTGTTCGAAGGCTTGTTCTTTCTATACCTCGCGGGCCGAAAGGACTGTGACGTGGCTGATGAAAAAGGCTTCTTCGTAGCCGGTGCAGCTGAGGGGAGAAAAGGAGACTTATCCACGGTAGCCGTGGCAATGCACGCATCCAGCGCCTCCCCAAAGAGAGCCTGACCTTTGTATGGTAGGCCCTCCACACACTTCCTGGATTCCGCGTCCACAGACCAGTTGCACAGCCAGAGACCCCTGCGAGCCGAGACGGACATGGAGGAGATCCCCGCAGCCATGGAACCCAGGTCCTTCATGGAATCCACCAGGAACCCTGCAGAATCCTGAATATTACGTAAAAATAAATCAACGTCACCTTTATCCAGCGTAGTCGATTCCTCCTGCAGAGTGATTGACCACCTGGCAATAGCTTTAGCAATCCAAGCACAGGCTATAGTAGGCTGCAATATAGCCCCTGAAGCCGTGTAAATGGATTTCAGAGTAGCATCCACCTTGCGATCTGCCGGGTCCTTTAACGCAGTAGACCCCGGGACCGGTAACATTACCTGTTTGGACAGCCTGGAGACAGAGGCGTCGACTATTGGTGGGGACTGCCATTTCTTCCCATCTTCCTCAGGGAAGGGAAAAGCAACCAAGACTCTCTTGGGAATCTGGAATTTCTTTTCCGGAGTTTCCCATGCCTTTTCAAAGATAGCATTTAATTCTTTGGATGCCGAGAAGGTGAGGGGGGGCTTCTGATTATCTGTAAAGAAGGCCTCCTCCACCTGTTCCGGAGCTGTGTCCGAATTGTGTAAAACATCCCTAACAGCATCAATCATCAACTGCACCCCCTTGGCAAGTGATGCTGACCCCCTCAACACATCCCCGTCACCGTCTGCAGCGTCAGAGTCGGTGTCCGTGTCACCCTGCAGAATTGCAAGTGCACGTTTGTGAGAATGTACTGCAGGGGACCCTGAGGAGGCAGTATCAGACCATACAACCATAGAGGACTGGAGGACCTGAGTGGCATGCTCAGTCCTAGCAACTCTATCAGAAATCTGAGAAATAGTCCCCCTCAGAGAGACTAACCATTCTGGCTAAACCATCTGGCTAAGCTTCTGGCTAACCATCTGTGCTAAAACAGTGCAATCCTGATTACATGGAATGGAGTCTTCCTGGGAAAACAAATCCTCTGCAGCATATGAAACAGTGTCCCTAGATATGTTGTCACACACCCACCAAACACCCCACAAACACATAGGGTACTGGGCAGACAGAGTCCCCCCCCCCAAGAATGGCAGAGAGACACAGAGATTGGAGCCAACACACAGCGCTATTAGAGTATACGGATACCCTAAACCCGCGCTGACTGTGTCCCTTAATAGGTGACACAGTCTTCACACTGCCTCCCCTCTCTTCTACAACCCCCTGGTACCGTACAGATAGCTGGAGTCGCTCTGGAGGGACCTGTGTATCCACTGGCAGTGAGCTGCAGGCAGGAAAATGTCGCTGAACGCTGCTGGGTCCGCTCTGAGGAGAAGCTCCGCCCCCTCAATGGCGCTGTCTTCCCGCTCTTTGAAAGATTATACTGGCCGGAGGATTTTGTGCTGGCCTTGATCCACAGATCCCGACAGGCTTGTTGTGGTCAGTGTAGGGTCCGGAGCTGGCCCAGGGCGCCCCTCCCAGCACCGCACCGCAGTACCGCTGAGCCTTACAGGAGCGCGGTTAAGACCACGCTCCTACCCTCTAGCCGCCCTCTTCACACTGTCCCCCTGCTTGCAAGGAGGGACAGTGACTCACTCGCCCCACTTCAGCTCCCTGAGGGGGTGACGGCTGGCTGCCGGGGCGAGCGTTCCCCTGTAGCGGGGCGTGATCGGACCCCTCTGGAGCTCAATGTCCAGTCAGCGGGGGCAGTGACTCAAGACCCCACAGGGCGGACATTGCTCCCCCCCCCCTTTCAGTCCCTCGCTGCAGGGAGGCTGTCGCCAGCAGCCTCCCTGTAAAATAACAAACTCTGAAAAAAGAAAGAAAAAACTTTTTCTAAGAGAACTCTGTAGGGCTCCCCTAGCTGTGACCGGCTACACTGGGCACATTTTCTAAACTGAGTCTGGTAGGAGGAGCATAGAGGGAGGAGGCAGCCCACACTATTAAACTCTTAAAGTGCCAATGGCTCCTGGTGGACCCGTCTATACCCCATGGTACTAATATGGACCCCAGCATCCTCTAGGACGTAAGAGAAATATATTTTAACAAGCATGAATGTATTGATACTGATAGTACACATTAACCCCATCATACCATAAGTTTATGAGATGTTGTCTACTCGTGGTAATGTAACCGATGATGTTTCTCAGTATTAGTAACAAACTAAGGCAGAATCTGGAATCCCACAACTGCTACTTCATTTAACTGGGACTTAACACAAACGGCGGGATGTAATGCAGTCCAAGGTTGCCGGAGGTGCAGGTTGTAAGCTGATCTGGGAAGTTTTTTTAACCACTTGCCTGGTATGGTTGAATCAGATGCGACCACACCAGCAAATGCTTTACCTGACCTGGTCCCACAGGATGTGAACAGTCAGGTAAATAGTGTTTGCAGCTGCAGGTAAAAGAAAATTCCAGCTACTGCAGCTCTGAGGGACGGAAGGTCCCTCTGCCTCCCCGCACCCTCCCCCAGTGTATGCAATGCTGCAGATCATTGCTGATAGGTCAACACGACAGGACTCCCCCACCCAGCAGCTGCAGACAAGTATTAATTAACTCCCCCAAGCCCATCCTATGTACCTGGTGGCCGTCCCGGATTTTAAAATGAAAGCCGCCATGGTCGAGATGTTCCAATTGTGATGACCCATGTTTGGTGGAAATTTTTTTTTTACCAAATATCAAAACAAAAGGTTAAATATATGTTTTTCAACTAATTCACTCTTTAAAAAAAAAAACATTTCTGAGGGGTTTAAAATTTATTTATTTTAAATTGTGTATTAAGTATTCCTTGTAATACCCCTTTTCCACTGTGTAGCACGGGTCGCAGCCGTGTCGCCTGACACGGCTGCGACCCGTACTAGAGCCCCCTTTCACACAACGCTCACAACCCGGCTAGTGATCTCCCAGCGCCGCCCTCCCATACACTGTGAACGGGAGCCGCTTCGCCTCGGTGTTTACATTTCCCCAGCGGGTGCTATTGTCTGCAGCCGCGAAGGGGGAGGGGTGTCCTGCTGTGCTGACCGATGCAATGATCGGCAACATGGCAAACACTGGGGGATGGTGCTCTGAGAGCTGCAGCAGTGGGAAGTTTCCCTTCCCAGTAACTGCAAACACTGTTTATCTGACTGGTCACATCCTGTGGGACCAGGTCAGATAAAGTACTTGCTGGTGTGGTCACATCTGATGCGACCATACTAGGCAAGTGGTTAAAAAAACATCCGAGATCGGCTGGCAAACCGTTCCTCTGGCGATCTTGGATTGCATTACATTCCGCCAAAAATATGAAAGGTGCATTCAACACTTACTGCGATACAATGGGCGCGGTGACAGAATATTTCAGAAGCACTGGTAGAGAGAGAAGTTCAATGAGCTGCACTGCAGTTTCATCTGTGGACGATTCTATGTCAGGGTCCAGAGGAAGAGAGAACTCCTTTGGTAACACATGGCCAAGCATATGGAGAACTGGTGGCTCTGCTGCATGAAACAAAATAAATGAGGGATTACAGATTGTGTTTACAAATTTTATAACATTAATGCAGCTTTAAAACTAACCTATCAGCAATGCCTAAAGAGTCACAGCAAGTTCAGATGAAACCTGAATTCTAAAAAGAAAAGTTACTGTTTGTAATTGCATTACACATACTAACACTTATTTGTACTGCTGATACTCACACATCATCTCATAGTGGTCTTGATATTTTTCAAGGCAATACTTGTCTGATAATGCCTGCAGATAATCCTGCATCTTTTGCGAGAAGTTGTCATTCACTGTGTTTTCTTTGGGCGCAAGAAATTGCTCATCAGATATACAACCTGCACTGTGTGTGTCGGCACCGGATTCCCCATTTTTACACACAGAATCTCCAATCTGCTGACAAAGAACATTCATTGTTACAGTGCTCAAGTGCTTATGCCAATTTCTCTCTCTCTCTCTCTCTCTCTCTCTCTCTATATATATATATATATATATATATGTGTAGTGTTTTTTGTTATCATCTTATATATATACATACATACATATATATACTGTGTATATATATATATATATATATATATATATATACACACGTACACATTTTATTTATATATACACATATATACAGAAGCACGTGGGTGCGGCACTCCATTTCCAATAGATTACAGCACAGCCATATCATTTCAGTATCATTTTACAGTTTTCAGGTCATACACACACACTTGACAAAGAGGCTGTATTAGCCTCGAAATGTTGGTACTTGTTCTTTTACCGATACACTTCATTATGTGATTAAGACCACTGGAGTGCCGCTATCTTTTGTTTATTGTACTTCCAACTACAGAAGGCACCCGTGGTAGTTGACTTTTCAGTATGGTGTGCCGGGCCATCAAGCGAGACAGACAGACAGACAGACAGACAGACACACACACACACACACACACACACACACACACACACACACACACAATACAGGGAACACTAAAATAACACATCCTAGATCTGAATGAATGAAATATTCTTATTAAATACTTTGTTCTTTACATAGTTGAATGTGCTGACAACAAAATCACACAAAAATTATCAATGGAAATCACATTTATTAACCCATGGAGGTCTGGATTCGGAGTCACACTCAAAATTAAAGTGGAAAAACACACTACAGGCTGATCCAACTTTGATGTAATGTCCTTAAAACAATTCAAAATGAGGCTCAGTAGTGTGTGTGGCCTCCCTACAATGCCTAGGCATGCTCCTGATGAGGTGGCGGATGGTCTCCTGAGGGATCTCCTCCCAGACCTGGACTAAAGCATCCGCCAACTCCTGGACAGTCTGTGGTGCAACGTGGCGTTTGGTGGATGGAGCGAGACATGATGTCCCAGATGTGCTCAATTGGATTCAGGTCTGGGGAACGGGCGGGCCAGTCCATAGCATCAATGCCTTCGTCTTGCAGGAACTGCTGACACACTCCAGCCACATGAGGTCTAGCATTGTCTTGCATTAGGAGGAACCCAGGGCCAACCGCACCAGCATATGGTCTCACAAGGGGTCTGAGGATCTCATCTCGGTACCTAATGGCAGTCAGGCTACCTCTGGCGAGCACATGGAGGGCTGTGCGGCCCCCCCAAAGAAATGCCACCCCACACCATTACTGACCCACTGCCAAACCGGTCATGCTGGAGGATGTTGCAGGCAGCAGAACGTTCTCCTTGGCGTCTCCAGACTCTGTCACGTCTGTCACATGTGCTCAGTGAGAACCTGCTTTCATCTGTGAAGAGCACAGGGCGCCAGTGGCGAATTTGCCAATCTTGGTGTTCTCTGGCAAATGCCAAATGTCCTGCACGGTGTTGGGCTGTAAGCACAACCCCCACCTGTGGACGTTGGGCCCTCATACCACCCTCATGGAGTCTGTTTCTGATCGTTTGAGTAGACACATGCACATTTGTGTCTTGCTGGAGGTCATTTTTGCAGCATCCCGATGGTGTAAACCCTGATAGGGGGGGGATGTAAGACTGACCCCCCCTCTCCCCTAACTCTCCATTTCTGCAGCCTAACTTTATCATTCCCCAGTGGTGCCTAAACCTAACCTTCCCTGCAGCCTAATCCAAGGTATTGCCTAAACTTAAATAACCCCCCCCACCCCCAGCCTATACCGAAGCAGCCAGCTAGACTTATGGTCGGGAAATCGTCTGTCGGTTGCTTGGGAGCTTTAGTTTTGTCCAACAAAGCCCAGAAGGAGACCAGGAGTACAAAAAGAGGGAGACAGCGGGAAAAACAACAATTCTCCAATGGGAACAATTTTAACAAGGATATTAAGAAAAGATAACTTGAACAAAAACGGCACAAAAACAGTGAAACAGGAGAGTGCCCACTGTCCACCCACTGCACTATCACAAAACGAATTAACACAAGTACAAAAATACAAACTTTTCTCGAACACCATTAGGGGTACAATGGAGTAGTATCAAAGCTGCTCCTAAAGGAGGGTACACTGCAAAAATATTAAACTTCTAATATTTAGTAAATGTGTGCACCTTCTGGCACTACTGCTTAGCTTCTAGTACCCTATCTCTTCAGCACATATATCAGGGGGATTCAGTCAAAGGGGAATTCAGTCAGGATTCCCAGAATCTCAATTGATCACCAAGGTAAGTACGGGAGTTGGGGTTAGGGATAGGCACTAAGGGGAGGGTTAAGGGTTAGGCTGCAGGAGACAGTTTGGGTTAGGCTGGGGTGAATTAGGGTTAAGATTAGGGGTAGGGTTGAAATACTTAACACAATCTGTTGGGATTCTGACCATCGAGATGCTGCTGTCAGCATTGTGAACATCAGGATCCTGACTGCCTGGATTTTGTACGCAACCCTTATCAGGAGCTCCTCTGAAGGTCAAAGACCCTGGAAACCTAAACTGAAGACAAACAGCTCCCCAGCCATGAAGGCTAGTGTCTGTTATCACTATCATCAAGTCCCAAATGGAGAACAGGCAAGCGCTTTAACCACTAGTAGAAAGAGATGCACCCATTGGTTCAACCTGCAAAGCTGACTTGGCCACGCTTCAGTGAGATTTGAGGCATTTTAAAATCATTTGGAAAGCTTGCACTGAAACTGTAAATTGCATTGTCTCAAAACGTTGACACCATCTTTCCCAGGACATTCTATGGCCCTGTAGTGAGAGGATCTTGTCCTCCAGTTAGAACATCCAATGAAGATCTAAGAGATGCTCCAGTAAATTATCCACTAGGAAGTGTTGTTAGGACCTCTTAAAATTTGAGGACCCACCCAAAGCCTCCACAGTCTGAAATTTCTACAAGACATGAGTCTGCAACAAAGCCAAAATAATTGCCTTGATCAGCAGATCGTCCAGATCAGAGGTTCTCAAACTCGGTCCTCGGGAGCCCACACAGTGCATGTTTTGCAGGTAACCCAGCAGGTGCACAGGTGTATTAATTACTCACTGACACATTTTAAAAGGTCCACAGGTGGAGCTAATTATTTCACTTGCGATTCTGTGAGGAGACCTGCAAAACATGCACTGTGTGGGCCCCCGAGGACCGAGTTTGAGAACCTCTGGTCCAGATAATGGATGATTGATACCCCCAAGATCTGAGGAGGGCAATCATAACGGTCATGGTCTTTATGAAAACCTTCAGTGCTGTGCCCAGAACTAAGGATATGGCCTGAAATGGAACTGAACAACAAACCTAAGGAGGCATCAATTTCCCTCCCAGATTGGAACATGCAAATATGCTTCTTGGCTGTCCATGAACAATATGAACTTATCCCGTTCCATGCTGTTAATGTCTGTCCAGGATGATTCCTTTATAACTATGATGTTTTAGAAATTAAGGTTCACAACAGGCTGAAGAGAACCAACCAGAGTCTGGACAAGAAACAGATTTGAGCAAAAACATTCTACAGTTCTGATACTGAAGATACCATGCCTCTACAGAGAGAAAAAATCAATGGCTTCCACAGTGGAAAAAATAGGATTTTATATACCTACCGGTAAATCCTTTTCTCGTAGTCCGTAGAGGATGCTGGGGTCCAATTAGTACCATGGGTATAGACGGGTCCCCAGGAGCCTTCGGCACTTTAAGACTTTTTCCACAGTGTGAACTGGCTCCTCCCTCTATGCCCCTCCTCCAGACCTCAGTATAGGAACTGTGCCCGAGGAGACGGACAAACTTCGAGAGAAGGATTTACTTTAAGCTAGTTGTGAGACTCACACCAGCTCACACACCCTCAACCATGCCGCACAACATGGCATACAACTCAAACACATGCCAACAAGCATGAATAACTTTACAGCAACTGCTGAACAACAACTTAACACATGATAACTTGTGCAAGAAGAAAAGATAATATGCAGGAAAAAGGAGCACTGGGAGGGCGCCCAGCATCCTCTACTGACTACGTTAAAAGGATTTACCGGTAGGTATATAAAATCATATTTTCTCTAACGTCCTAGAGGATGCTGGGGTCCAATTAGTACCATGGGGATGTACCAAAGCTCCCAGTATGGGCGGGAGAGTGCGGATGTTCCTGCAAAACTGATTGACCGAATTTAACGTCCTCAGCGGCCAAGGTGTCAAACTTGTAGAACTTAGCAAACGTGTTTGCCCCTGACCAAGTAGCTGCTCGGCAAAGCTGTAGAGCCGAGACATCCCGGGCAGCCGCCCAGGAAGAACCCACTTTCCTAGTGGAGTGGGCCTTAACTGAATTCAGTACCGGCAATCCTGCCGTGGAATAAGCATGCTGAATCGTACATCTGATCAATCGTGCAATTTTCTGCTTAGAAGCAGGACACCCAATCTTGTTGGGATCATACAGGATAAACAATGCTTCTGTTTTCCTAATACAAGCTGTCCTCGTAATGTAAATCTTCAAAGCTCTGACCACGTCTAAGAACTTTGAAGGAGCAGAGGTGTCAGTAGCCACTGACACCACAATAGGTTGGTTAATATGGAATGAAGGCACAACCTTTAGAAGAAAGTGCAGACGAGTTCTCAGTTCAGCCCTATCTTCATGAAAGATCAAATAGGGGCTCTTGTGAGACAAGGCCCCCAACTCAGACACAAGCCTTGCGGATGCCAAGGCCAACAGCATGACCACTTTCCAAGTGAGAAACTTTAACTCAACCTCCTGCAAAGGCTCAAACCAATCCGATTGAAGGAACTGCAACACGTTAAGGTCCCATGGTGCCGTAGGAGGCACGAATGGTGGTTGGATGTGCAGAACCCCCTTCAGGAACGTCTGAACTTCAGGAAGGGAAGCCAATTATTTCTGAAAGAAAATGGACAAGGCCGAAATTTGGACCTTGACAGACCCCAATCTTAAGCCTGCATCCACACCAGCCTGTAGAAATAGGAGAAGACGTCCTAATTGAAACTCCACCGTTGGAGAATTCCTGGATTCACACCAAGATACATATTTTCTCCAAATACGATGGTAATGTCTAGACGTTACTCCTTTCCTGGCCTGAATAAGTGTGGGAATGACATTGTTGGGAATGCCCTTTCGGGCTAGGATCTGGCGCTCAACAGCCATGCCGTCAAACGTAGCCGCGGTAAGTCTTGATAAACAAACGGCCCCTGCAGAAGCAGGTCCTCGCGAAGAGGAAGAGGCCGAGGATCTTCTAATCAGTAACTCCTGAAGATCTGGATACCAAGCCCTCCTTGGCCAGTCTGGGGCAACGAGGATCGCCCGAACCCTTGTTCTCCTTATGATCTTGAGAATCTTTGGTATTAGCGGAAGTGGAGGGAACACATACACTGACTGGAACACCCACTGGGTTACCAGTGCATCCACTGCTATTGCTTGTGGGTCTCTCTACCTGGAACAATATTTCTGAAGCTTCTTGTTGAGACACGATCATGTCTAGTTGAGGAACGCCCCAACGATTTGCTACCTCCGCAAAGACCTCTTTGTGGAGGCCCCATTCCCCTGGGTGGAAATCGTGTCTGCTGAGGAAGTCCGCTTCCCAGTTGTCCACTCCCGGAATGAAGATTGCTGACAGAGCTTGAGCGTGTCTTTCTGCCCAGAGGAGTATTATTGTTACCTCTGCCATTGCCGCTCTGCTTTTCGTTCCGCCCTGACAGTTTATGTAAGCCACTGCTGTTACATTGTCTGACTGGATCTGTATGGGACGATCTTGAAGAAGATGCACCGCTTGTAGAAGACCGTTGTAAATGGCTCTCAACTCCATAATGTTTATGTGAAGAAGTGTTTCTTGACTTGACCATCTTCCTTGGAACCTTTCCCCTTGCGTGACTGCTCCCCAACCTCGGAGACTTGCATCCGTGGTCACTAGGATCCAGGCTTGAATCCCGAACCTGCATCCCTCTAGGAGGGGAGAACTGTGTAGCCACCACAGGAGCGAAATTCTGCCTTTCGTCGACAGGATTATTCTCTGGTGCATGTGTAGATGCGATCCGGACCATTTGTCCAGTAGATCCCACTGGAACACCCTTGCATGGAATCGGCCATACTGTAGAGCCTCGTAAGACGCTACCATCTTCCCCAGCAGGCGGATGCACTGAAGACTCGACACCCGTGCTGGTTTCAAAATTTGTTTGACCATTGTCTGGATTTCCAGAACCTTTTCCACCGGTAGAAATACTTTCTGTACCTCGGTGTCCAGTATCATTCCCAGAAATGACAATCTCATCATCTGTTCCAACTGTGATTTTGGAAAGTTTATGATCCAACCATGTTTCTGAAGTACTGTCAGGGATAGTGCAATGCTCTGCACTAACTTTTCCCTGGATCTCTCTTTTATGAGGAGATCGTCCAGAATTATGTTGACTCCTTTCTTGCGAAGGAGAACCATCATCTCTGCAATCACCTTGGTGAACACTCTCGGTGCTGTGGAGAGCCCGAATGGCAATGTCTGGAACTGATAGCGACAGTCCTGAAACGCAAACCTCAGGTATGCTTGATGTGGAGGGTAAATGGGAACATGCAGATAAGCATCCTTGATGTTCACGGACACCATGAATTCCTTCTCCTCCAAACTGGACATCACTGCTCTTAGAGACTCCATCTTGAATTTTAATCTTTTTAGATAAAGATTCAACGACTGTAGGTTTAAAAACGGTCTGACCGAGCTATCCGGCTTCGGTACTACAAACAGGCTTGAATAAAATCCCTTTTCCCGTTGTAGCAATGGGACTAAGGTGATTACCTCGTCCTGACGTAATTTTTTTATTGCTTCAGTTATATTTTCTGTCTGTCTTTTTTTTTTCCATCAATAGTTTTTATTGAATTTTTTGTGTTGCAAACAGGGGTACAGAAGGAAGAAAAAAGGGGGTAGGGGAAGTAGGTACATAAACACATGAGACAACACTATAACAGACATGTGCAAACAGTTCAAAGTCGATCAAACAGGTACATCATAAGGACAACAAATAAGTAATGGAGATGGAAGGGCGGCAATGGGCTTAATATAAATACACCACAGAGAGAAGGTCATCGCAGTGCTGGGGGGGGGGGGCCTTATCAGCCGATGGGGCTGGGAGGGAGCGTAACATCAGTGTAGCACCCTCACCCTCCGAGGTAAACAGATGCCAAGGCATCCAGCGCACAAAGGGAGATTTAGCAGTGAAGGAGTATGGGATGTGTTCAGTCTCCATCAAGAAGTGCAGCTGTATTTTGTGTATCACCTTCAACAAAGGAGGCGTTGTGGGCTGTTTCCAGTTTTGGCCTAAAGCCGCACGTGCGGCGAGACAGATGTGGCCTAAAACATAGTGTAGATGTACACCCACGCCTCGCGGGTACATATTCAATAAAGCTATAAGAGGGAGGGGGACAAGTCAAGATTCAAAACTTTGTTGATAAGGCCAAATACCTCCATCCAGTACCCTTGAATATGGGAACATGACCAAAAAATATGGAAGAGGTGGCCTACCTCTCCGCATAGACGCCAACAAAACTTCGAACATGCAGGCCAAATCGTATGCAGCCTTTCCGGTGTGAGGTATAATCTATGGAGTAGCTTGACATGCATTTCGGAGTGATTCAGGCATTTAGACATAGTAAAAGATGAATAAAAATGCGTTGCCATTGAGAATCATGGAGAACACATCCCACATCCGCCTCCCACCTGATTTGGGCTCTAGATTTAGAAACGGGGAGTAGTGAGAGTAATGTTTTATACCAGAAGGAGATCTCCCCTCTAGAAGTAGCGCTAGAAAATCGGCCTATGGCTTGTAGAATACCAGGGGGTGGCGGGGAGGGGGAAAGGTGGAGGCTAGTCCACCAGTGCTGTATTTGATAATATCGAAGCCTCTCAGAGTCAGGCAGAGAGAAGCGTCCCTGAATATCGGAAAAGGAGGCGAGCACAGACCCATTAAACAAGTCTCCCAGGACCTCCATCCCCCTGGACCTCCAGCCCGCCAGGTTAAGATTAGGGACTAGGGCGGCCACCGTTCGTAGTGATAACAGAGACAAATTATGATAATAAGGGGATATGGCCGCAGTCAATGTGTCCCAAACCTGGAGCGTGGCTCGGGTAGAGGGGAGGAGGTTTAAGCTCTGTGGGCGAAAGGGTTTAGGGATCCAAAAAAGATCTTTCAGGGGAAAACGGGGGCAGGTCGCCTCCTCCAGACACGTCCACCCTGGACATACATCTTTGTAGAATTCTTTAATCTGGGCCAGAAGGGAGGCCTCTTGGTACAGTGATAAATTGGGCATATCCAGGACTCTCCTCGGTAGAGACATCCTCGCGCGAGCAAGTTTAGGCGGGCGCGAAGACCATATATAATTAGTGAGGATTGTAGTGGCCTTATCTAGATACTTCTTGTGGAAAATAAAAGGGATAGTTCGGAACAGGAACATTAATTTAGGGAGCAGCGACATCTTAAAAGCGGCCAGACGGCCTAACCAAGAAACTTCATAGTTGAGCCATGATTTGGTGAACATCTGAAGGGAGGACAGCAGAGGAGGAAGATTAACATCAAATACAGAAGAGGTAGATGGGGGGATGTAGATACCCAGATATCGTATCGAGGATGTTAGCCAGTTATATGGATACTTAGCGCGTAATGGGGGCAAGGAGTTAGAGAGATCAATGGGCAAAGCATCAGTCTTAGAGGCATTTAATTTAAAATAGGATGCTGCAGAGTACATATCTAAAACATTGTGCAAATGGGGAAGTGTCGTGACTGGATCCGTTACAAATAAAAGAACATCGTCTGCGAACAAACATAGTTTGTGCGACGAGGCGCCTAATCGCAGTCCAGGGTACTGCGGGTCCGCTCGAAGCCTAGCTGCCAGTGGTTCAATGGCCAGTACAAATATGAGAGGGGAGAGAGGGCAGCCCTGGCGGGTGCCATTATAGATTGGAAAAGAGCAAGATAAAAAACCATTACTGAAGACCCGGGCCGTCGGGGAGCTATACAGAGCTAATATCGAAGAGAGGATGCGATCGCGCAGGCCAAATTTTAGTAGGACTTCCCGCATATAAGACCAGTTTAAACGATCAAAGGCCTTCTCTGCATCCAAAGATAGCAGAAGGAGACCTTTGCTTGGGGGTTAGGGAATCGACAAGGTTAAAGACCCTGCGTGTATTATCAGACGCTTGTCTTCCCGGGATAAAGCTAACTTGGTCTGGATGTATCAGGGAGGGGAAGAGGGCGTTCAATCGAGAGGCTATTAATTTAGCGTATATTTTAATATCCCCATTCAGTAACGCAATGGGACGGTAATTTTGACAAAAGGTCACATCCTTCCCCGGTTTAGGGATCGTGACAATACGCGCCTCGAGCATCTCCTCAGGGAGGGTGCCCTGAGAGGTAATATCGGTGTAGACTGCCACCAAAGAGGGAGCTAGAAGGTCTTGGAACGAAACCTAAAAGTCATTAATAAAGCCATCGGGGCCCGGCGCCTTACCCCGAGGGAGGGACTTGATCACTTGAAGGGTTTCCGATAAGGACCATGGGGCATTCAGTAATGCTAATTGATCGTCTGAGATATTTGGGAGGTTTATATTAGCTAAGAAAAAGTTGATAGAGGAAGGGGTAGGCTGGGGGGTGGCAGGATCAGTCGAGAGGTTATAGAGTTGGGAGTAGAAGTTGGCAAACTGGTTCGCTATCTCTCTTGGGTTAGAAATTTTGGTGCCTGTGGGGGATACAATGAGCTTGATTCTATTCCAAGCCTGCTGAGCCCTAAGCTTCCGGGCAAGCATTTTTCCCGGCCTGTTCCCTGCTAGATAAAACTTCTGACGTATCCTATTTAGTGAAGCCTGGGTGCGCGCCATTAGCAATGTCTGGAGTTGGGATCTAATGTCAGCTAACTGCCTCTGTAAGGATTTCGTAGGTTTAGATTGATTTTTGTCCTCTAATTCCTTCAGTTTGAGCTCCAAATCGGCCTGACGTTGTAAGTTAAGTTTCTTAAGCTGTGCTCCTGTCTGGATCGCTGCCCCCCGGATGACAGCTTTAAGGGCGCACCAGAAGTTCAGGGTGGACATGTCCGAGGGGGAATTAAAATAAGAATTTACTTACCGATAATTCTATTTCTCATAGTCCGTAGTGGATGCTGGGGACTCCGAAAGGACCATGGGGAATAGCGGCTCCGCAGGAGACTGGGCACAAAGTAAAAGCTTTAGGACTAGCTGGTGTGCACTGGCTCCTCCCCCTATGACCCTCCTCCAAGCCTCAGTTAGGATACTGTGCCCGGACGAGCGTACACAATAAGGAAGGATTTTGAATCCCGGGTAAGACTCATTACCAGCCACACCAATCACACCGTACAACTTGTGATCTGAACCCAGTTAACAGCATGATAACAGAAGGAGCCTCTGAAAAGATGGCTCACAACAACAATAACCCGATTTTTGTAACAATAACTATGTACAAGTAATGCAGACAATCCGCACTTGGGATGGGCGCCCAGCATCCACTACGGACTATGAGAAATAGAATTATCGGTAAGTAAATTCTTATTTTCTCTAACGTCCTAGTGGATGCTGGGGACTCCGAAAGGACCATGGGGATTATACCAAAGCTCCCAAACGGGCGGGAGAGTGCGGATGACTCTGCAGCACCGAATGAGAGAACTCCAGGTCCTCCTCAGCCAGGGTATCAAATTTGTAGAATTTAGCAAACGTGTTTGCCCCTGACCAAGTAGCTGCTCGGCAAAGTTGTAAAGCCGAGACCCCTCGGGCAGCCGCCCAAGATGAGCCCACTTTCCGTGTGGAATGGGCTTTTACAGATTTTGGCTGTGGCAGGCCTGCCACAGAATGTGCAAGCTGAATTGTACTACAAATCCAACGAGCAATCGTCTGCTTAGAAGCAGGAGCACCCAGCTTGTTGGGTGCATACAGGATAAACAGCGAGTCAGATTTTCTGACTCCAGCCGTCCTGGAAACATATATTTTCAGGGCCCTGACTACGTCCAGCAACTTGGAATCCTCCAAGTCCCTAGTAGCCGCAGGCACCATGATAGGTTGGTTTAAGTGAAATGCTGAAACCCCCTTAGGGAGAAATTGAGGACGAGTCCTCAATTCTGCCCCGTCCGTATGAAAAATTAGGTAAGGGCTTTTATAGGATAAAGCCGCCAATTCTGATACACGCCTGGCTGAAGCCAGGGCTAACAGCATTACCACTTTCCAAGTGAGATATTTCAAGTCCACAGTGGTGAGTGGTTCAAACCAATGTGATTTTAGGAATCCCAACACTACATTGAGATCCCAAGGTGCCACTGGAGGCACAAAAGGAGGCTGTATATGCAGTACTCCCTTGACAAACGTCTGAACTTCAGGTACAGAAGCTAGTTCTTTTTGGAAGAATATCGACAGGGCCGAAATTTGAACCTTAATGGACCCTAATTTGAGGCCCATAGACAGTCCTGTTTGCAGGAAATGCAGGAATCGACCCAGTTGAAATTCCTCCGTAGGGGCCTTCCTGGCCTCGCACCACGCAACATATTTACGCCAAATACGGTGATAATGTTGTACGGTTACATCCTTCCTGGCTTTGACCAGGGTAGGGATGACTTCATCCGGAATGCCTTTTTCCTTCAGGATCCGGAGTTCAACCGCCATGCCGTCAAACGCAGCCGCGGTAAGACTTGGAACAGACATGGTCCCTGCTGGAGCAGGTCCTGTCTTAGAGGTAGAGGCCACGGGTCTTCCGTGAGCATCTCTTGAATTTCCGGGTACCAAGTCCTTCTTGGCCAATCCGGAGCCACGAATATAGTGCTTACTCCTCTCCATCTTATCAATCTCAGTACCTTGGGTATGAGAGGCAGAGGAGGGAACACATACACTGACTGGTACACCCACAGTGTTACCAGAGCGTCTACAGCTATTGCCTGAGGGTCCCTTGACCTGGCGCAATACCTGTCGAGTTTTTTCCCAACGGTTTATAATCATGTGGAAGACTTCTGGGTGAAGTCCCCACTCTCCCGGGTGGAGGTCGTGCTGAGGAAGTCTGCTTCCCAGTTGTCCACTCCCGGAATGAATACTGCTGACAGTGCTATCCCATGATTTTCCGCCCAGCGAAGAATCCTTGCAGCTTCTGTCATTGCCCTTCTGCTTCTTGTGCCACCCTGTCTGTTTACGTGGGTGACTGCCGTGATGTTGTCCGACTGGATCAACACCGGCTGTCCTTGAAGCAGAGGTCTTGCTAAGCTTAGAGCATTGTAAATGTCCCTTAGCTTCAGGATATTTATGTGAAGTGATGTCTCCAGGCTTGACCATAAGTCCTGGATATTCCTTCCCTGTGTGACTGCTCCCCAGCCTCGCAGGCTGGCATCCGTGGTTACCAGGACCCAGTCCTGAATGCCGAATCTGCGGCCCTCTAGAAGATGAGCACTCTGCAACCACCACAGGAGGGACACCCTTGTCCTTGGTGACAGGGTTATCCGCTGATGCATCTGAAGATGCGACCCGGACCATTTGTCCAGCAGGTCCCACTGGAAAGTTCTTGCGTGGACTCTGCCGAATGGGATTGCTTCGTAGGAAGCCACCATTTTACCCAGAACCCTTGTGCATTGATGCACTGAGACTTGGCTCGGTTTGAGGAGGTTCCTGACTAGCTCGGATAACTCCCTGGCTTTCTCCTCCGGGAGAAACACCTTTTTCTGGACTGTGTCCAGGATCATCCCTAGGAACAGAAGACACGTCGTCGGAACCAGCTGCGATTTTGGAATATTGAGAATCCAATCGTGCTGCCGCAACACTACCTGAGATAGTGCTACACCGACCTCCAACTGTTCCCTGGATCTTACCCTTATCAGGGAATCGTCCAAGTAAGGGATAACTAAAATTCCCTTCCTTCGAAGGAATATCATCATTTCGGCCATTACCTTGGTAAAGACCCGGGGTGCCGTGGACCATCCCTACGGCAGCGTCTGAACTGATAGTGACAGTTCTGTACCATAAACCTGAGGTACCCTTGGTGAGAAGGGTAAATTTTGACATGAAGGTAAGCATCCTTGATGTCCCGAGACATCATGTAGTCCCCTTCTTCCAGGTTCGCAATCACTGCTCTGAGTGACTCAATCTTGAATTTGAACCTCTGTATGTAAGTGTTCAAAGATTTTAGATTTTAGAATCGGTCTCACCGAGCCGTCTGGCATCGGTACCACAATAGTGTGGAATAATACCCCGTTCCCTGTTGCAGGAGGGGTACCTTGATTATCACCTGCTGGGAATACAGCTTGTGAATGGCTTCCAAAACTGCCTCCCTGTCAGAGGGAGACGTCGGTAAAGTCGACTTTTGGAAACGGCGAGGGGGAGACGTCTCGAATTCCAATATGTACCCCTGAGATATTACCTGAAGGATCCAGGTGTCTACTTGCGAGTGAGCCCACTGCGCACTGAAATTCATTGAGAACGGGCCCCCACCGTGCCTGAGCTTGTAAAGCCCTAGCGTCATACTGAGGGCTTGGCAGAGGCGGGAAAGGGTTTCTGTTCCTGGGAACTGGCTGATCTCTGCAGCCTTTTTCCTCTCCCTCTGTCACGAGCAGAAAAGAGGAACCTTTTGTCCGCTTGCCAACAAAGGACTGCGCCTGATAATACGGCGTCTTATTTTGAGAGGCGACCTGGGGTACAAACGTGGATTTCCCAGCTGTTGCCGTGGCCGCCAGGTCTAAAAGACCGACCCCAAATGTCCCCTTTCATAGGCAATACTTCCAAATGCCGTTTGGAATCCGCATCACCTGATCATTTTACTGGTAGAATTGGACAACGCACTTATACTTGATGCCAGTCGGCAATTATTCCGCTGTGCATCATGCATATATAGAAATGCATCTTTTAAATGCTCTATAGGCAATAATATACTATCCTTATCTAGGATATCAATATTTCCAGTCAGGGAATCCGACCAAGCCAACCCAGCACTGCACCTCCAGGCTGAGGCGATAGCTGGTCGCAGTATAACACCAGTATGTGTGTAAATACCTTTTTTGGATACCCTCTCCTGCTTTCTATCAGCAGGATCCTTAAGGGCGGCCATCTCATGAGAGGGTAGAGCCCTTGTTCTTACAAGCGTGTGAGCGCCTTATCCCCCCTAGGGGGTGTTTCCAAATGCATCCTAACCTCTGGCGGGAAAGGGTATGCAGCCAATACTTTTTAAGAAATTATTAATTGTTATCGGGGGGAAACCCACGCATCATCACACACCTCATTTTATTTCTCAGATTCAGGAAAACTACAGGTAGTTTTTCCCTCACCGAACATAATACCCCTTTTTTTGGTGGTACTCGTATTATCAGAAATGTATAAAACATTTTCCATTGTCTCAATCATGTAACGTGTGGCCCTACTGGAAATCACGGTTGTCTCTTCACCGTCGACACAGGAGTCAGTATCCGTGTCGGCGTCTGTATCTGCCATCTGCCTGACGGCCTATGAGACGTCTGGACAGGCACAAGCTGAGTAGCCGGCTGTCTCATGTCAACCACTGTTTTTTTATATAGAGCTGACACTGTCACGTAATTTTCAACAGTACATCCACTCAGGTGTCGACCCCCTAGGGGGTGACATCACTGTTACAGACACTCTGCTCCGTCTCCACATCATTTTTCTCCTCATACATGTCGACACAAACGTACCGACACACAGCACACACACAGGGAATGCTCTGATAGAGGACAGGACCCACTTAGCCCCTTGGGGAGACAGAGGGAGAGTTTGCCAGCACACACCAGAGCGCTATATATGTATAGGGACAACCTTACAATAAGTGTCTATCCCTTATAGCTGCTTATATCTGTTATTTTGCCAAATAAGTGCCCCCCTCTCTTTTTTACCCTGTTTCTGTAGTTTGCAGGGGAGATTCTGGGAGCCTTCCTACCAGCGGAGCTGTGTGGGAAAAATGGCGCTGTGTGCTGAGGAGATAGGCCCCGCCCCCTTCACGGCGGGCTCTTCTCCCGCTTTTTTCTGGAAAACTGGCAGGGGTTAAATACATCCATATAGCCCAGGAGCTATATGTGATGTATTTTTCGCCAACTAAGGTAAATTCATTGCTTCCCAGGACGCCCCCCCCCAGCGTCCTGCACCCTCAGTGACCGGAGTGTGAAGTGTACTGAGAGCAATGGCGCACAGCTGCAGTGCTGTGCGCTACCTTATGAAGACAGGAAAGTCTTCTGCCGCCGATTTATGGACCTCTTCTTGCTTCAGCATCTGTAAGGGGGCCGGCGGCGCGGCTCCGGGACCCATCCATGGCTGGGCCTGTGATCGTCCCTCTGGAGCTAATGTCCAGTAGCCTAAGAAACCCAATCCACTCTGCACGCAGGTGAGTTCGTTTCTCTCCCCTAAGTCCCTCGATGCAGTGAGCCCGTTGCCAGCAGGTCTCACTGAAAATAAAAAACCTATTTAAACTTTTACTCTAAGCAGCTCAGGAGAGCCACCTAGATTGCACCCTTCTCGTTCGGGCACAAAATCTTAACTGAGGCTTGGAGGAGGGTCATAGGGGGAGGAGCCAGTGCACACCAGCTAGTCCTAAAGCTTTTACTTTGTGCCCAGTCTCCTGCGGAGACGCTATTCCCCATGGTCCTTTCGGAGTCCCCAGCATCCACTAGGACGTTAGAGAAATTCCATATAGGACGAGATACTGTCAACTATGATTTTTTTTGAGACTGGGTTGGACAGCAAATGAGGAGAGAGTCTCCAAGGGCGGGGGGGGGGGGGGGGGGGGGGGGGAGGGGAGAGTGTTGACTAGCCACATCCCATTTAAGAATCAGCGGGGCATGGTCTGACCAAGTTATAGGGAGATTGTCCAAGGATCTGGCCAACTGGAGGGTCCATTTGTCCGAAAACATAAAATCAATACGGGAGTAAGAGTTGTGGACGGGGGAATAATAGGTGTACTCCCGACCTGTAGGGTTTTGCACTCACCAGATGTCATAGAGGTCGAATTCAGCTAAGAGGTTACGAAAGGCTAAGGAGGGGGCGTTGGGGGGAGCTGAAGAGGGGGGAGAGGTCCTAGGAGACCTGTCCAGTTTAGGGTCAAGGACTAAATTAAAATCCTCCGTGAGCAAAAGGGGGCCCGTACGAATCTTCTGGATAGCTACGCATAACTTTCGGATAAAAGCAACTTGGTTTGAATTCGGGGCATATGCGGAGACCAGAGTGACCGGCTTGTCGTTTAAAAGGCCGCTCAGTATAAGATACCGGCCGTTTTTATCAGCTATCTGGGAGTGCAAATTAAAGGAGGTGGAGTCCCTAAACAATATGGCCACACCGTTACTCTTAAAAGGGCCATTAGCAAAATAACCTAGAGGGAATCTACGATCTTTAAAAATAGGGGGTGCTACAGATGAAGTGTGTCTCCTGCAGCATGACAATATCTGCTTTATGCCTAGCAAAATAACCCAAAGCCAGCCTTCGCTTATTAGGGGAGTTCAACCCCTTGACATTCATAGATAATTTATACTGGGTGGGTTTTTCTTGGAGTCTGCACTGGACCAGATTGTACATTATTTGATAGAAAATTATAATAACAATGAAATTTCAAATTACAATTTAGACCAACATAGAGCTGCCAATTCCGCCTAAAGAGGCTTTTGGGGCAGAACAGAGTTGGTGGTGCTCCCGGACATTATTTCAGAAAGAACTGTTAAAGGTTGTTTTGCAAAGAAGCAAAAGAAAGACTGTTTGATATGTCTCTCTGGGGCACACTTTATTTAAATTAACTAGATGACAAAGTTATGAAACCGTGGAATATATATGAAGCATTAAAACGTAACTTTTAATTTATTCTACAGACGATAAAAATATACTCAAGTATTATAAGGAAAAAATTAGTTAGTTAAATTAATTAGCCATATGAGAAAAAACATTGCTGTATAAAACAGCGAAATAGGTTAAAACAAGTATTAAATAGCATATATAGAAGACGATATAGTGATATGTCACTCGCCTGTTAAAAGTGGGTGACAGAAAGTTTGTCTGTAAACCCGCTGGATTTTAGGCGAGTATTACTGTTAGACATTTGTCCAATGCGAAAATAGAAATTCTTGTTATCTCTATAAATTTATGATTAGATATACACATGTATATTTCATATAAGAGATACAAGAAAGAACCGGCTTTTATATTACCGGACTCCTTTTTGAGTGGTCAGCTATACTGCGTATTCTGCAATGTTAGCTTGCAAATTAGTTTTGCTGGTCAATGAAAGGCATGTACCTTAATGGAACTACAGTACCCAGTATTCCCAGAGGGTCACCCTTTCTGGTACTGACCAGGCCCAGTGCTGCTTGGCTTCCAAGATCAGACGAGATCGGGCAGATCCAGCATGGTATGACTGTAGAAGATATGGTAAATACCTCTCAGCATAGAGAGTGGCTGCTAATCTTAGCAAACTGTGGTTCCGTGATCAGAAATGTTGAGTTAACAATAGCCAATTATTGGCCCTAAAGGAAAACTCCCGTGGTTTTCAGGGGAACCAAAATGTGGAGAGATTGTTCACTGATGAAATCCTCCACGTGAATTATAATTGGAAACACATACAAGAATCACCTCGAACGAATTAAGGTGTGGCAATTAGAATACTGACATGACAAAAATTAATTGATGTGATAGAATTATAATAAACAATCTTGCGAATTACCATATGTTGAATCTTGTATAAGGATTGACATACATTGTTGTGTGAAGCTGTCTAAGTAGCGCCTTATCTCATTGTTAAGAGATGCAGTTATTTTAAATGGTTTCCACGATAAAGAATTACTATGTATAGAGTGACTAATGATTAGTGTAACTATGTAACAATACCCTTAGGATACACCACTAGGGCTGCAAGGCAGCTAACTGTTCAATCACATACACAACTTGACATGGGATGTTGCAAAAAAAAAGAGGGGTCTAGGCAGCACTGTGTCTAAATGAAGACAGATACAATTGTTTTTAAATATACCACATAAGTTGCAAGGAGCAGCTGACTTCTATCACTGCAAGATGCAAATATTTGTATATAGTTGTCACAGTAACTCAATGCAGACAGATACATTTGTTTTTAGATAGATCACATAGGCTGCAAGAAGCAGCTGACTTATATCGCTGAAAGATACAAATATTTGTATATAGTTGTCACAATAACAAATTGCTAAGAATATTGCAGAAATGCTGACTCAAATCTCAACATAAGATTTTTTGAGAAATTCAATATTAGAACCAGCAAAAACACTGCAAATAATCACAGTTAATGAGAACAGAGTATTTGTAAATAGGCACTGCTCTAATAATAAATGGGTGAAAGCTCTCCTATCAAAGGAATGCCTGAGGTCAAAAATAATAATAATAATTGCTGATAATAATAATTGCCTGACTGTATTGGTGGAGTTAGTGATAATGGGATAATTATACACTTAATTGTTGCACCAATAGAGTGACAGCTGACAATGCAGTTCCCTGCATTAGATAGGTGCCATGTATCTGTGCACCGTATCCAAGGGTTTGATATTTGCACTTATTGACAGCTGAAAAAAAATGGTTACCATGCAAAGGGTGAATACCCTGCATGGGTGTAAATTAGTCAGGGAGCGTCAGGCAATTGGTGTTACCGGCTTATGTGTTGCCAGGGAAACGGTCCGTGCTTCATGCACAGAATGGGGGCAGCTTCTCCCTTGTAATTGCACTGGGCACACAGGGAGAGAGCTGACCAGGAGAGCTTAAGTCCGCTGCAGGGAGCGGTGTAATACTTGCGGCGTGTGCTGGCAGGAGTCCGCCCGTCGGAGCCCCGTTGCCGAGGTCCCGGAAGTCGGGTGCCGGACCGGAAGTGACGCGCGTTTCGCTGGGAGGAGCTTGTTCACAGGATCGTCTGATCTGTGAGCCCTCCGTGTGTGTCTCTTAACGGACACTGCAGCCAATCTCCTTGCTGATCGACTTGATTGACTTGTAAATGAACCTATGGATAGCCAGAATCAGAGCCACTATTATGATGGCATGCTGAGGTTCTAATTACTGAAGGTGCAGAGACAATGAAACTAATGGATGTAATTATACTGAACCGCAAGCTGGTTTAAGTTATCTTAAGCATTACAATGGAATGATTCAGTTAGAAAGGTAAACAATAAAGAGAATATAAGAAAGATAAGAGAATTGGTGTTGCAATTGTAATATGATGAAATTACTAATGGACATCAAGCTTATTCTATGTAAGGCATGGTTTAGTGGGACTTCCCTGTGAGGTATACAGAATGATAATGAAGGATGGACAATAATTAATAATAAATAATGAATAATAAATGGTGATAATTAATGAATAATGAAAAAATTAAAAAATGAGAAAAATGATGAAAAAAATGAATGATGAATAAGGAAATGTGAAAATAAAGAATAAAAATATAAAAATATATAAAAAAAATACAAAAATATAAAATATAAAATAAAAATAAGAAAATAAAAAATTAAAATGAAAACTTATAGAAAATTTACACATTGTGAAAACTGTATGAAAAAATAAGTGAGGAGTAAAAAAATTTGTGAAATATTAAGTGAGAAATTGGTGGCTATAGGGAAGAGAAAGGACAAAATTGTTGCTGGGTGCTGTTATTGTGTGATAATAAAGAGAGTTGGTGGGGAGAAAGAAAAAATTATTAAAAATTATTTTATTATATTCTTGTTTAATATACCCGGACCGTGTAAAGGTGGTGCTGCTGTGCAATAGAAAGAGGAGGGGGTAAATAGAGGGGAGAGAGAAGGGGAGGGGGGGGGAGAGCCGGGACAGGGGGGGGTAGGGGGGTGGGCACTAGTGAACGTGGTGTGAAGCATGTGGTGTAGTTAAAGGATGGTGATGAAAAAAGGGGGGGGGGCCTGGGAAAGAGGGGTGGGGAGGGTGAAGGGGAAAAAAGAGGGAGGGGAAAAGGGGAAAGAGGGGGGGAGGGGAAAGGTGAATAGGGGGGAAAAAAGAGATGATGAAAAGTGTTAAAGGAGAAGGTGACTGTTGGGTGGGATTATGAATATATGATAGGTTGGTGCAAGGTGAGTGGAAACGATGTGAGTGAATGAATGACTAATGAAAGGAAAGCAATGTGTAGGGTATTGGCTAAAAATAGGCTTGAGGTAGTGTAAGATAATGGGAATGAGGTGTTGAATTGAGGAAAATAGTGAAATGTTGAAAGTGAAGTGTTGTATTGCCATGGGCCGTGATTTAAAAATTGGATGAAGGAAGTGGGGGGATGGGGGGGGGGAGTGAGTAATGAAAACAGAATGGCAGAGAGAAAGGGGGAAGAGAGGCTGGATTGACAATTGATTGCAAAATTGTTACTCAAGAAAAACACTGTAATTGATATGTTCATTCAGACCATTGGGAGCTACTGTTCCGAGTTTAAATGTCCATTCACTTTCCTTCTTTAACAAGGTTTTTGTTACATTGCCACCTCTGATGCCTAATTTGATCTGTTGTAGACCAAATATTTTAAGGTCCTTGGGTGAGCCTGCATGATGTTGAAGGAAGTGTTTGGCCACTGTAGTCAGTTGTTTAAATTTTTGTGAGTCTGTTTTGGCATTTCTAACTGATCCAATGTGCTCAAGAGCCCTTTGCTTGAGCATGCGGGTAGTCATGCCCACATATTTTTTATCACAGGGACAAGTGAGACAATAGACCACATTGGTGCTTTTACAATTGAAATAATTCATGATTTTTATTCTGTTGTTGAATTTGTCGACTATATCTGGACTTCTGGAAATGTGAGGACAAACCTTGCAATCTCCACAGGGATAGGTCCCCGTGATGGAGGGATTTCTTATCGGTTGTGATGTATAGTGGCTTTGAACCAACTGATCTGACAAGTTGGGCGAGCGTTTCCAGCTCATATCGACTGTGTTGTTTAATCGCGTCGTTAGGTCGCTATCAGAAAGTAGTACTGGCCAATGTCTTTGGATGATCCCTTTGATGTCTCTCCATTCCTCACAAAATGTACCTACAAATCTGAGAGCATTATCCTCTTTGGGGGAAGGCTTCTGATGGAATACCAGGGACTCTCTCTGAGTTTCTTGAAGGGATTTTTTAGATCTTTTGATGAGTCTTGAGCTGTATCCTCGTTCTTTGAGTCTGTTGGTGAGGTCTTTACATTTCTCCTGGTAAACCTCCTTGCTTGAGCAATTTCTTTTGAGTCGAAGAAATTCTCCTTTGGGGATGTTTTGAATGGTGGGTGGAAAATGGGAACTTTGTTGATGTAAAAGGGAATTGGTAGCTGTCTTCTTTCTGTAAAGTTCTGTGGCGAGTATGTTGTCTCTTCCCTTGTAAATTCTAAGATCCAGAAAGGAAATACTCTCCTTGCTCTGTTCGTATGTGAATCTGAGGTTGAGGGTGTTATTGTTCAGAAAAATTAAGAATTGAGAAAGTTCTTCTTGTGACCCCTCCCAAATCATGAGAATATCGTCAATATATCGAGTCCAAAGGACGATGTGCTGAGTGAAAAGATCTTGGTCTTCATGAAAGACAACTTCCTGCTCCCACCAACCCAGGAAGAGGTTAGCATATGTGGGGGCACAAGCAGCCCTCATAGCTGTACCTCTTTCCTGGGTGTAGAAGAGATTGTTGAACGTAAAATAATTTTTACGTAGGGCAAAGTCTAGAAGAATTTAGAGGAATTCATGGAAGTCATCCATTCCTTTGGTCTGTAGGAAGTATCTGACTGCTTTTATACCAAGGTCATGGTCGATGCTTGTGTAAAGAGCTTCAACATCAAGGCTTACCAGGAGATGTGTGTCTTCCAAGGATATGTTATCAATTTTTCTTAGTACATCTGTAGTGTCTCGGGTGTAAGAGGGTAGATTAGTTACAAGTTCTTTCAGATGGATCTCTAAGAATGTACAGGCCTTCTCCAATAGTCCTCCATTGCCTGAAACGATGGGGCGTCCTGGTGGTTTCAGTAGATTTTTATGTATCTTGGGTAACAAGTAGAAAGTTGGTACTCTGGGATTTTGAATTTTAAGAAAATCATATTCTGCTTGCGTTATCGTACCCTGGTGCCTGGCTTCCTCTATGATCCTCATATATTGCACCGTTAGATTTTGCGTTGGATCAAACAGGCTCTTACTGTAGCAGTTGGTATCATTAAGCTGTCTTTTAGCCTCTTTTTCATACAGATCTTTCGGCCATAGGACCACATTGCCCCCTTTATCCGACTGTTTGATTATTGTATCTTGCCAGGATTTTATTTCTTTAAGGGCATGTCTGGCTTGAGGGGACAGATTTCCTGTAGTTCTGAACCTCCTTTTCGCTATGTACAGTTTGTCTAGATCTTTGGATACCAAATTAATAAAGGTTCTTACCTCTGGACAGGTGGTGTCATTAGGGAAAAACGTTGATTTTTTTCTACAGATCTGTCGTTGAGTGTGAGTGCTCTTTGTTGTTGCTGAGTCAAGTAGTTCTTCCAGGTTATTCAGTGCTTCTAATTCCTCAGGCGATTCAATAGTCGGTATGGAGGGGGTAATTTCATTCTCTTTATGATATTCTTGGTTGGCATAGAATTTTGTAACTAAAAGTTTCCGTCCAAAGAGATTGAGGTCTGTCTGCCATTGAAACCTATCAAATTTCTTAGTTGGAGAAAAAGTAAGTCCTTTTCCCAAAACTTCTTTATGTGTGTTTGAGAGGGTGTGAGTTGAGAGGTTTATTATTTGGAGACGATCAGATTTCAGTATTGCTTCCGATTCCTCCGTACGGGGTATCTGTTTGGAGAGGGGGAGCCCCATCTTCCTCGTCCTCTTCTTCTTGCTTCTTCTGGTTTTTCTTTTCCTTGTTTCAAACTGCCCCGAGACCGGCCGGTTTGATCTAAAAAATGAGCTGATGCGGTGTGTTGAATTCTTGCAGATGAGTGATTCCTCCGATCTGTGTTGGGTTCTTCTAGTTCCTCTGTGCTGGATAATTCAACCTCTGAGGAAGAGGGGGTCCCTTGGTAGTTCAAGGGATTATCACGCCTGACGGGTCTTGTCCACTAGAATATCCTCCCTGCGTTGAAGTCTCTTTTGTCCCAGGAAAAATTATTCCTCTTCCGTTCAATGATGGTATTTTCATATATGTCCAATTCTTTTTTCAACTTTTCAAAAGATGTTTGGAAATTGATGTCCTGTTCCTACTTTTCCAATGCCTTACTAGTCTTTTCGATTTCCCTAGTGCAACCTTCCAAGATCAGATTATTGTGTTTGATAAGTATCTGCATTAGTTCCTGTGAGCACTTGAGTAGGCTATTCTCCCATTCTTGCCTGAGAGTATCTGTATGCAATTCAAAGGAGGGGAATAGTTTGGGTCTTAGACCTCGTGGTGTGATTTTCTGTTTACAGTAGTTCTCTAGACTCGTTAAGTCCCAATTGGTTCTAGTTTGTCTCTGTAGCGTGTATTTTAGCTTAATGAGATCCTCCTCCCAGGTTCGTTCTGAGTCATTAGGGGCCACCTCTGTGGGGAAGATACTGTCCAAGTCTTCAGTCCTGCGTTTTGTATTGAGTTCGTTCTTGAGGCTGAAACTCAATGAAAAAACAGACTGATGCTGTTCAAAAAAAAGGGTATGTTTTGATCTATGGAGTATCTCTATAGAGATTGCTGGCTAATTATCCAAGGTATGTTTGAATTAAATGTCTTTATAACCGGTTGGCTAGTTATCCAAAGCTGACTGCACACGTGAGGGTTTGAAGTATGTGAAAAAGACAATCATTCCGTGCTAGATTCCATTAACTGAGAGAGACCTCAGTGACACAAACTATACTGGGTGGGTTTTTCTTGGAGTCTGCACTGGACCAGATTGTACATTATTTGATAGAAAATTATAATAACAATGAAATTTTAAATTACAATTTAGACCAACATAGAGCTGCCAATTCCGCCTAAAGAGGCTTTTGGGGCAGAACAGAGTTGGTGGTGCTCCCGGACATTATTTCAGAAAGAACTGTTAAAGGTTGTTTTGCAAAGAAGCAAAAGAATGACTGTTTGATATGTCTCTCTGGGGCACACTTTATTTAAATTAACTAGATGACAAAGTTATGAAACCGTGGAATATATATGAAGCATTAAAACGTAACTTTTAATTTATTCTACAGACGATAAAAATATACTCAAGTATTATAAGGAAAAAATTAGTTAGTTAAATTAATTAGCCATATGAGAAAAAACATTGCTGTATAAAACAGCGAAATAGGTTAAAACAAGTATTAAATAGCATATATAGAAGACGATATAGTGATATGTCACTCGCCTGTTAAAAGTGGGTGACAGAAAGTTTGTCTGTAAACCCGCTGGATTTTAGGCGAGTATTACTGTTAGACATTTGTCCAATGCGAAAATAGAAATTCTTGTTATCTCTATAAATTTATGATTAGATATACACATGTATATTTCATATAAGAGATACAAGAAAGAACCGGCTTTTATATTACCGGACTCCTTTTTGAGTGGTCAGCTATACTGCGTATTCTGCAATGTTAGCTTGCAAATGAGTTTTGCAGGTCAATGAAAGGCATGTACCTTAATGGAACTACAGTACCCAGTATTCCCAGAGGGTCACCCTTTCTGGTACTGACCGGGCCCAGTGCTGCTTGGCTTCCAAGATCAGACGAGATCGGGCAGATCCAGCATGGTATGACTGTAGAAGATATGGTAAATACCTCTCAGCATAGAGAGTGGCTGCTAATCTTAGCAAACTGTGGTTCCGTGATCAGAAATGTTGAGTTAACAATAGCCAATTATTGGCCCTAAAGGAAAACTCCCGTGGTTTTCAGGGGAACCAAAATGTGGAGAGATTGTTCACTGATGAAATCCTCCACGTGAATTATAATTGGAAACACATACAAGAATCACCTCGAACGAATTAAGGTGTGGCAATTAGAATACTGACATGACAAAAATTAATTGATGTGATAGAATTATAATAAACAATCTTGCGAATTACCATATGCTGAATCTTGTATAAGGATTGACATACATTGTTGTGTGAAGCTGTCTAAGTAGCGCCTTATCTCATTGTTAAGAGATGCAGTTATTTTAAATGGTTTCCACGATAAAGAATTACTATGTATAGAGTGACTAATGATTAGTGTAACTATGTAACAATACCCTTAGGATACACCACTAGGGCTGCAAGGCAGCTAACTGTTCAATCACATACACAACTTGACATGGGATGTTGCAAAAAAAAGAGGGGTCTAGGCAGCACTGTGTCTAAATGAAGACAGATACAATTGTTTTTAAATATACCACATAAGTTGCAAGGAGCAGCTGACTTCTATCACTGCAAGATGCAAATATTTGTATATAGTTGTCACAGTAGCTCAATGCAGACAGATACATTTGTTTTTAGATAGATCACATAGGCTGCAAGAAGCAGCTGACTTATATCGCTGAAAGATACAAATATTTGTATATAGTTGTCACAATAACAAATTGCTAAGAATATTGCAGAAATGCTGACTCAAATCTCAACATAAGATTTTTTGAGAAATTCAATATTAGAACCAGCAAAAACACGGCAAATAATCACAGTTAATGAGAACAGAGTATTTGTAAATAGGCACTGCTCTAATAATAAATGGGTGAAAGCTCTCCTATCAAAGGAATGCCTGAGGTCAAAAATAATAATAATAATTGCTGATAATAATAATTGCCTGACTGTATTGGTGGAGTTAGTGATAATGGGATAATTATACACTTAATTGTTGCACCAATAGAGTGACAGCTGACAATGCAGTTCCCTGCATTAGATAGGTGCCATGTATCTGTGCACCGTATCCAAGGGTTTGATATTTGCACTTATTGACAGCTGAAAAAAAATGGTTACCATGCAAAGGGTGAATACCCTGCATGGGTGTAAATTAGTCAGGGAGCGTCAGGCAATTGGTGTTACCGGCTTATGTGTTGCCAGGGAAACGGTCCGTGCTTCATGCACAGAATGGGGGCAGCTTCTCCCTTGTAATTGCACTGGGCACACAGGGAGAGAGCTGACCAGGAGAGCTTAAGTCCGCTGCAGGGAGCGGTGTAATACTTGCGGCGTGTGCTGGCAGGAGTCCGCCCGTCGGAGCCCCGTTGCCGAGGTCCCGGAAGTTGGGTGCCGGACCGGAAGTGACGCGCGTTTCGCTGGGAGGAGCTTGTTCACAGGATCGTCTGATCTGTGAGCCCTCCGTGTGTGTCTCTTAACGGACACTGCAGCCAATCTCCTTGCTGATCGACTTGATTGACTTGTAAATGAACCTATGGATAGCCAGAATCAGAGCCACTATTATGATGGCATGCTGAGGTTCTAATTACTGAAGGTGCAGAGACAATTAAACTAATGGATGTAATTATACTGAACCGCAAGCTGGTTTAAGTTATCTTAAGCATTACAATGGAATGATTCAGTTAGAAAGGTAAACAATAAAGAGAATATAAGAAAGATAAGAGAATTGGTGTTGCAATTGTAATATGATGAAATTACTAATGGATATCAAGCTTATTCTATATAAGGCATGGTTTAGTGGGACTTCCCTGTGAGCCGGTATACAGGATGATAATGAAGGATGGACAATAATTAATAATAAATAATGAATAATAAATGGTGATAATTAATGAATAATGAAAAAATGATGAAAAAATGAATGATGAATAAGGAAATGTGAAAATAAAATTATTATTCATTATTTATTATTAATTATTGTCCATCCTTCATTATCATCCTGTATACCTCACAGGGAAGTCCCACTAAACCATGCCTTATATAGAATAAGCTTGATATCCATTAGTAATTTCATCATATTACAATTGCAACACCAATTCTCTTATTTTTCTTATATTCTCTTTATTGTTTACCTTTCTAACTGAATCATTCCATTGTAATGCTTAAGATAACTTAAACCAGCTTTGCGGTTCAGTATAATTACATCCATTAGTTTCATTGTCTCTGCACCTTCAGTAATTAGAACCTCAGCATGCCATCATAATAGTGGCTCTGATTCTGGCTTTCCATAGGTTCATTTACAAGTCAATCAAGTCGATCAGCAAGGAGATTGGCTGCAGTGTCCGTTAAGAGACACACACGGAGGGCTCACAGATCAGACGATCCTGTGAACAAGCTCCTCCCAGCGAAACGCGCGTCACTTCCGGTCCGGCACCCGACTTCCGGGACCTCGGCAACGGGGCTCCGACGGGCGGACTCCTTCCAGCCCACGCCGCAAGTATTACACCGCTCCCTGCAGCGGACTTAAGCTCTCCTGGTCAGCTCTCTCCCTGTGTGCCCAGTGCAATTACAAGGGAGAAGCTGCCCCCATTCTGTGCATGAAGCACGGACCGTTTCCCTGGCAACACATAAGCCGGTAACACCAATTGCCTGACGCTCCCTGACTAATTTACACCCATGCAGGGTATTCACCCTTTGCATGGTAACCATTTTTTTTCCAGCTGTCAATAAGTGCAAATATCAAACCCTTGGATACGGTGCACAGATACATGGCACCTATCTAATGCAGGGAACTGCATTGTCAGCTGTCACTCTATTGGTGCAACAATTAAGTGTATAATTATCCCATTATCACTAACTCCACCAATACAGTCAGGCAATTATTATTATTATTATTATTATTATTATCAGCAATTATTATTATTATTTTTGACCTCAGGCATTCCTTTGATAGGAGAGCTTTCACCCATTTATTATTAGAGCAGTGCCTATTTACAAATACTCTGTTCTCATTAACTGTGATTATTTGCCGTGTTTTTGCTGGTTCTAATATTGAATTTCTCAAAAAATCTTATGTTGAGATTTGAGTCAGCATTTCTGCAATATTCTTAGCAATTTGTTATTGTGACAACTATATACAAATATTTGTATCTTTCAGCGATATAAGTCAGCTGCTTCTTGCAGCCTATGTGATCTATCTAAAAACAAATGTATCTGTCTGCATTGAGTTACTGTGACAACTATATACAAATATTTGCATCTTGCAGTGATAGAAGTCAGTTGCTCCTTGCAACTTATGTGGTATATTTAAAAACAATTGTATCTGTCTTCATTTAGACACAGTGCTGCCTAGACCCCTCTTTTTTTTGCAACATCCCATGTCAAGTTGTGTATGTGATTGAACAGTTAGCTGCCTTGCAGCCCTAGTGGTGTATCCTAAGGGTATTGTTACATAGTTACACTAATCATTAGTCACTCTATACTTAGTAATTCTTTTTTTTTTTTTTTAAACATTTTATTGAAGAAATGCACAACATACAAAAAAATAAGATTTTACTTACCGATAAATCTATTTCTCGTAGTCCGTAGTGGATGCTGGGGACTCCGTCAGGACCATGGGGATCAGCGGCTCCGCAGGAGACAGGGCACAAAACTAAAGCTTTAGGATCAGGTGGTGTGTACTGGCTCCTCCCCCTATGACCCTCCTCCAAGCCTCAGTTAGGATACTGTGCCCGGACGAGCGTACACAATAAGGAAGGATATTGAATCCCGGGTAAGACTCATACCAGCCACACCAATCACACCGTATAACTTGTGATCTAAACCCAGTTAACAGTATGACAAACGTAGGAGCCTCTGAACAGACGGCTCACAACAATAACAACCCAATTTTTTTGTAACAATAACTATGTACAAGTATTGCAGACAATCCGCACTTGGGATGGGCGCCCAGCATCCACTACGGACTACGAGAAATAGATTTATCGGTAAGTAAAATCTTATTTTCTCTGACGTCCTAAGTGGATGCTGGGGACTCCGTCAGGACCATAGGGATTATACCAAAGCTCCCAAACGGGCGGGAGAGTGCAGATGACTCTGCAGCACCGAGTGAGAGAACTCCAGGTCCTCCTCAGCCAGGGTGTGCCCCTGACCAAGTAGCAGCTCGGCAAAGTTGTAAAGCCGAGACCCCTCGGGCAGTCGCCCAAGATGAGCCCACCTTCCTTGTGGAATGGGCATTTATATATTTTGGCTGTGGCAGTCCTGCCACAGAATGTGCAAGCTGAATTGTACTACACATTCAACTAGCAATCGTCTGCTTAGAAGCAAGAGCACCCAGTTTTTTGGGTGCATACAGGATAACAGCAAGTCAGTTTTCCTGACTCCAGCCATCCTGGAAATCTATATTTTCAGGGCCCTGACAACATCTAGCAACTTGGAGTCCTCCAAGTCTCTAGTAGCCGCAGGTACCACAATAAGCTGGTTCAGATGAAACGCTGACACCACCTTAGGGAGAAACTGGGGACGAGTCCGCAGCTCTGCCCTGTCCGAATGGACAATCAGATATGGGCTTTTGTGAGACAAAGCCGCCAATTCTGACACTCGCCTGGCCGAGGCCAGGGCCAACATCATGGTCACTTTCCATGTGAGATATTTCAAATCCACAGATTTGAGCGGTTTAAACCAACGTGATTTGAGGAATCCCAGGACTACGTTGAGATCCCACAGTGCCACTGGAGGCACAAAAGGGGTTTGTATATGCAGTACTCCCTTGTCAAATTTCTGGACTTCAGGAACTGAAGCCAATTCTTTCTGGAAGAAAATCGACAGGGCCGAAATTTGAACCTTAATGGACCCCAATTTGAGGCCCATAGACACTCCTGTTTGCAGGAAATGCAGGAATCGACCGAGTTGAAATTTCTTCGTGGGGCCTTCCTGGCCTCACACCACGCAACATATTTTCGCCACATGTGGTGATAATGTTGTGCGGTCACCTCCTTCCTGGCTTTGACCAGGGTAGGAATGACCTCTTCCGGAATGCCTTTTTTCCCTTAGGATCCGGCGTTCAACCGCCATGCCGTCAAACGCACCCGCGGTAAGTCTTGGAACAGACATGGTACTTGATGAAGCAAGTCCCTTCTTATCGGCAGAGGCCCTGAGTCCTCTGTGAGCATCTCATGAAGTTCCGGGTACCAAGTCCTTCTTGGCCCATCCGGAGCCACGAGTATAGTTCTTACTCCTCTACGTCTTATAATTCTCAGTACCTTTGGTATGAGAAGCAGAGGAGGGAACACATACACCGACTGGTACACCCATGGTGTTACCAGAACGTCCACAGCTATTTCCTGAGGGTCTCTTGACCTGGCGCAATACCTGTCCAGTTTTTTGTTCAGGCGGGACGCCATCATGTCCACCTTTGGTCTTTCCCAACGGTGCACAATCATGTGGAAACAACTTCTCGATGAAGTCCCCACTCTCCCGGGTGGAGGTCGTGCTGAGGAAGTCTGCTTCCCAGTTGTCCACTCCCGGAATGAAAACTGCTGACAGTGCTATCACATGATTTTCCGCCCAGCGAAGAATCCTTGCAGTTTCTGCCATTGTCCTCCTGCTTCTTGTGCCGCCCTGTCTGTTTACGTGGGCGACTGCCGTGATGTTGTCCCACTGGATCAATACCGGCTGACCTTGAAGCAGAGGTCTTGCTAAGCTTAGAGCATTGTAAATTGCTCTTAGCTCCAGTATATTTATGCGGAGAGAAGTCCCCAGACTTGATCACACTCCCTGGAAATTTTTTCCCTGTGTGACTGCTCCCCAGCCTTTCAAGCTGGAATCCGTGGTCACCAGGACCTAGTCCTGAATGCATAACTGTGGCACTTTAGTAGATGAGCACTCTGCAGCCACCACAGAAGAGACACCCTTGTCCTTGGAGACAGGGTTATCCGCTGATGCATCTGAAGATGCGATCCGGACCATTTGTCCAGCAGATCCCACTGAAAAGTTCTTGCGTGAAATCTGCCGAATGGAATCGCTTCGTAAGAAGCCACCTTTTTTCCCAGGACCCTTGTGCAATGATGCACTGACACTTTTCCTGGTTTTTGGAGGTTCCTGACTAGCTCGGATAACTCCCTGGCTTTCTCCTCCGGGAGAAACACCTTTTTCTGGACTGTGTCCAGAATCATCCCTAGGGACAGCAGACGTGTCGTCGGAGACAGCTGCGATTTTGGAATATTTAGAATCCACCCGTGCTGTCGTAGAACTACTTGAGATAGTGCTACTCCGACCTCCAACTGTTCTCTGGACCTTGCCCTTATCAGGAGATCGTCCAAGTAAGGGATAATTAAGACGCCTTTTCTTTGAAGAAGAATCATCATTTCGGCCATTACCTTGGTAAAGACCCGGGGTGCCGTGGACAATCCAAACGGCAGCGTCTGAAACTGATAGTGACAGTTTTGTACCACGAACCTGAGGTACCCTTTGTGAGAAGGGCAAATTTGGACATGGAGGAAAGCATCCTTGATGTCCAGGGACACCATATAGTCCCCTTCTTCCTGGTTCGCTATCACTGCTCTGAGTGACTCCATTTAGAATAGGTCTCACCGAGCCGTCTGGCTTCAGTACCACAATATAGTGTGGAATAATACCCCTTTACTTGTTGTAGGAGGGGTACTTTGATTATCACCTGCTGGGAATACAGCTTGTGAATTGTTTCCAATACTGCCTCCCTGTCGGAGGTAGACGTTGGTAAAGCAAACTTCAGGAACCTGCGAGGGGGAGACGTCTCGAATTTCCAATCTGTACCCCCCTGGGATACTACTTGTAGGATCCAGGGGTCCACTTGCGAGTGAGCCCACTGCGTGCTGAAACTCTTGAGACGACCCCCCACCGCACCTGTTTGTACGGCCCCAGCGTCATGCTGAGGACTTGGCAGAAGCGGTGGAAGGCTTCTGTTCCTGGGAATGGGCTGCCTGCTGCAGTCTTCTTCCCTTACCTCTATCCCTGGGCAGATATTATGGGGACGAAAGGACTGAGGCTGAAAAGACTATGTCTTTTTCTGCTGAGATGTGACTTGGGGTAAAAAAGGTGGATTTTCTAGCTGTTGCCGTGGCCACCAGGTCCGATGGACCGACCCCAAATAACTCCTCCCCTTTATACGGCAATACTTCCATGTGCCGTTTGGAATCTGCATCACCTGACCACTGTCGTGTCCAGAAACATCGTCTGGCAGATATGGACATCGCACTTACTCTTGATGCCAGAGTTTCGCATATATAGAAATGCATCTTTTAAATGCTCTATAGTCAATAAAATACTGTCCCTTTCAAGGGTATCAATATTTCCAGTCAGGGAATCCGACCAAGCCACCCCAGCGCTGCCCATCCAGGCTGAGGCGATCGCTGGTCGCAGTATAACACCAGTATGTGTGTATATACTTTTTAGGATATTTTCCAACCTCCTATCAGTTGGCTCCTTGAGGGCGTCCGTATCTGGAGACGGTAACGCCACTTGTTTTTATAAGCGTGTGAGCGCCTTATCCACCCTAAGGTGTGTTTCCCAACGCGCCATAACTTCTGGCGGGAAAAGGTATACCGCCAATAATTTTCTATCGGGGGAAACCCACGCATCATCACACACTTCATTTAATTTATCTGATTCAGGAAAAACCACATGTAGTTTTTTCACACTCCACATAATACCCTTTTTTGTGGTACTTGTAGTATCAGAAATATGTAACATCTCCTTCATTGCCCTTAACAAGTAACGTGTGGCCCTAAAGGAAAATACGTTTGTTTCTTCACCGTCGACACTGGAGTCTGTGTCCGTGTCTGTGTCGACCGACTGAGGTAAAAGGACGTTTTAACGCCCCTGACGGTGTTTTAGACGCCTGGACAGGTACTAATTGGTTTGCCGGCCGTCTCATGTCGTCAACCGACCTTGCAGCGTGTTGACATTATCACGTAATTCCTTAAATAAGCCATCCATTCCGGTGTCGACTCCCTAGAGAGTGACATCACCATTACCGGCAATTGCTCCGCCTCCTCACCAACATCGTCCTCATACATGTCGACACACAAGTACCGACACACAGCACACACACAGGGAATGCTCTGATAGAGGACAGGACCCCACTAGCCCTTTGGGGAGACAGAGGGAGAGTTTGCCAGCACACACCAAAAACGCTATATTATACAGGGACAACCTTTATATAAGTGTTTTTCCCTTATAGCATTTTATTATATATATACATATCGCCAAATAAGTGCCCCCCCTCTCTGTTTTAACCCTGTTTCTGTAGTGCAGTGCAGGGGAGAGCCTGGGAGCCTTCCCACCAGCCTTTCTGTGAGGGAAAATGGCGCTGTGTGCTGAGGAGAATAGGCCCCGCCCCCTTTTCGGCGGGCTTCTTCTCCCGTTTTTCTGAGACCTGGCAGGGGTTAAATACATCCATATAGCCTCCAGGGGCTATATGTGATGTATTTTTAGCCAGAATAAGGTATTATACATTGCTGCCCAGGGCGCCCCCAGCAACGCCCTGCACCCTCCGTGACCGTTGGTGTGAAGTGTGTGACAACAATGGCGCACAGCTGCAGTGCTGTGCGCTACCTTCATGAAGACTGAAAAGCCTTCTGCCGCCGGTTTCTGGACCTTCAATCTTCAGCATCTGCAAGGGGGGTCGGCGGCGCGGCTCCGGGACGAACCCCAGGGTGAGACCTGTGTTCCGACTCCCTCTGGAGCTAATGGTGTCCAGTAGCCTAAGAAGCCAATCCATCCTGCACGCAGGTGAGTTGAACTTCTCTCCCCTAAGTCCCTCGATGCAGTGAGCCTGTTGCCAGCAGGACTCACTGAAAATAAGAAACCTAAAAACTTTTTCTAAGCAGCTCCTTAAGAGAGCCACCTAGATTGCACCCTGCTCGGACGGGCACAAAAACCTAACTGAGGCTTGGAGGAGGGTCATAGGGGGAGGAGCCAGTACACACCACCTGATCCTAAAGCTTTAGTTTTGTGCCCTGTCTCCTGCGGAGCCGCTGATCCCCATGGTCCTGACGGAGTCCCCAGCATCCACTTAGGACGTCAGAGAAATATATGCATATGTAATAAGTAGATCTGCAACATCAAATGAGTTAAAGCAAACATGAAATATATCAGGTAAACAGATAAAAATGAATGTTGAGGGGGTCACACGTCCCGCACATCGCACACAAACACATGTCAAATCAAAAGGCAACAACACAATCAATTTTAAGCAGTGTCAATGAGAGCTCAAAACGGAGGACAGTTCGAGGAGAGCATCTCCAAGTTGTACCAGGAGGTAAGTAATACACCTTTCCACATTATATCTCTTTGGGCCAGAGGCAAAGTTTTTATATAAGGCAACCAGGTTTTAAAAAATTTGTCTGCCCTCGCCTCCTTATTAATGGACATTTCTAACCAATCCATATTGAATAAATGAGTGATTCTAGGCAGTAATAACGTAAGGGTCAAAGTGTCTGAGGATATCCACTGTGAGAGGATGGTCTTCCTCCCTGCGGCAGCAATTTTTGCTATTAAGTTGCGGTGTCCCATGGGCGGCCTCCCACTAGAAGTCGGATATATATCCCAAAGGGCCCATTCAGGAGAAAGGGCGAAAGATATACCCAGGGTGTTTTGAATATAATTCTCTACAAGCGACCAAAACTTGGCCACCTCAGGGCAGCTCCATAAACAATGATAGAGATCTGCATCAGGAGCTTGACACTTAAAACAGGCAGAAGTCGATGATATACCCATGAGACAGCGCAACCTAGGTGTAATATAAGATCTATGTAAGATCTGATACGTCATTTCTGCATAAGATGTTGAAATCAAAAGTTTGTTAAGCCGTACAAAGGCATCAAGTATAGATTTGAAAGGTAAAGATGGAAAATCATTTGTCCACTTAGCCATACCCGTAGACAGAGTATCAACATTCACGGATCGTTTGATATGTACATAAATAACAGATGTGGAGCAACCCCTCCCTGGGCAGCAACGTAGCGCACCATCCAGCACATTCGCCTTATCAGATATAGACAATTTAGACACCACCTTTGTAGCGTAACTGCGTATCTGAAAATAAAGAAAAAGGGGGATATACAAATGAGGGAATTTCTCCACCAAACCATCGTGGGAGAGCACTTTAAGGGAGGTTGGATCTATAATCTGGTGAAGTAAGCGCAAACCTCCAAAATACCAGTCCCTAAGCACAGTAGATGTAGTAGTGTAAGGCATTTGAAAGTCCTTGTTGTGTGATAGTGGAAGAAATAGTGTGGTATAGGTCGAGATGCCCATCCGGGAGCGAGACCGTCTCCATGCCATACAAGTACTAATTAATAATAGGTTACAGGCCACATGTGGAGGATATGTAGTGGGTTTCATATGTAGTAAACTAGGGAGGAGAATGTCTGGACAAAAGGCTTGTTCCAAATCAGTATTTGCAAAATCAGAGGATCCTTGTAACCAATCAACTGCTATTCTGTATTGCGCTGCTAAAACATAACTGCGTATACAAGGCAAGTTAATACCCCCATAGTTTTGACTTTGGCTTAATTTAAAAAGCAAAATTCTAGGCTTTTTCCCCGCCCATATGAATTTACTCATGGCCGTAGACAGTAACCGAATGTCTGAATCCTTAAGCATCAAAGGGAGCATTTGTATAGGATAAAGCAATCTGGGGAACGAGATCATTTTAATTAAATGGCATCTGCCAATTTATGAAAGCAGGAGGTGTTTCCAAGATTGAAAATCTGCCATAATGCGAGAGATTACTGTTGGGAAATTAACCTTATAAAGGTCAGACGGAAGCACCGGGATATTAAGTCCCAAATATTTCAGAGAGGAGTGTGCCCATTTAAAAGGAAATCGGCCATCCCACCCCTCCACAGCTTTTGAATGTAATGCCAAGGCCTCTGATTTAGATTCATTTACCTGGAACCCTGAAATGGACTCAAAGGTATGAAGCAGTCTTAAAAAACTGGGGAAGGCCTCATGAGGGTTAGCAAAATATAATAACAAGTCGTCAGCATAGGCCGAAACCTTAAGCTCATGAGAACCAATTTTTATGCCTAGCCAGTCAGTATTTTTGTAGAATTGCCTAATAAGGGGATCTAGGGCTAAGTCGAAAAGTAGGGGAGATAAGGGGCAACCCTGCCGAGTGCCCCTCTGGAGTGAGAAACTATCAGTGTTCAAGCCGTTTACCGTGAGAAACGCGGTCGGGCTAGAGTATAACATGCGAAAAAGTCGGACAAAAGAGGAACCAAAATTTTGTAGGTGAAAAAGCCTAAGGAGATGGTTCCAGGAAACTCGATCAAAGGCTTTATCGGCGTCACAGCTGACCAATAAAGAACTTCCCCCAGTTACTCTCGTGGATTGTGTAAGAGCAGCGACCACTTGTCTAATATTATGTACAGAGGACCTGCCTTTCACAAAACCAGATTGGGAATGGTGAAGCAACTTTGGAAGCAGTAACTGTAGACGCTGTGCCAGCAAGGTAGTGAATAGTTTTAAATCTTGGTTTAGTAAAGATATGGGGCGGTAGGACTGTATTAAAGTGGGATCCTTCCCAGGATAATGCGGGCTTGAGTAAAGGAGGGAGGTGGGGCTTGGCCAGAAAGAATTGAATTAAAAAGGACAACTAAATGAGGGACGATATGTGGAGCCAATATTTTATAATATTCTGCGGATAGGCCATCGGGGCCTGGAGCCTTACCGTTGGTTAGGCGTTTTATCACAGATAAAATTTCTAAGTCATTGGTAGGGGCAGTAAGAGATTCATGTTCCTCATCTGTCAAAGCAGGTGAACCTGCCAATCTGAGGAAGGACATACCTAAAGAAGGGTGATCTGGTGGAGCAGCATACAATGTCTTAAAATAATTCAAAAAAGAATCTGTTATTTCTGAGGGAGTAGTTAAAACCTGTCCATCTGAGAGAATACGCAAGACAGTAAATGGGGGGCGCTGACTTCTAACCACATTAGCCAGCAATTTGCCTGACCTATTACCCCATCTAAAGTATCGATGTTTTTGAAAATCGAAGACACATTGAGCACGCTCGGTACATAGAGTGTCATAAAGGTGTTTAGTGGTCAAATATGTGTGGCGAGTCTCAGCGGTGTCAGATCTCAACATATTTGCATATGCTGCGGTCAATGTCTGTCCAAGATCCGTATACCTCTGATTAAGTACTCTCCGTTTATGGGCAACATAATTAATTATATGACCACGCAGTACCGGTTTTGATGCGGCCCAGAACAGATTAATGTCGTCCATGTGTTGTAGATTGTCATCCACATAATTTAGAAAATGTCGTTCTAAATCTAATTTGAAGTCGAGGGAGTCAAACAGATACGAGGGAAATCTCCAATTAAATGAAGTCATTGAGGGATTAGAAAGAGATAAAGTGAACCAGGTAGGGGCGTGATCGGAGATGACAATATTTTCCACCTTAGATTGAGAGACCCTGGAAAGTAAATGTGTAGGCAAAAGCCAAAAGTCAATTCTAGTGGAGGTGCGGTGAGGATGAGAATAAAAGGTGTAATCCCTTTCCACAGGATGTTGATGACGCCACGGGTCTGACAGCTGCAAGGAAGAAATAAAAAATCGTAATGCAGATGGCGCGCTACCCCGCCCCCCGGTACCTGATCTGTCTAACATAGGGTCCAAAGTAGCATTAAAATCCCCACCCAAAATGACGGCCCCTTCAGCCCATTCCTGTAATTTAACATAAAGATCGGTAAAAAAGGCACCATTCGGGCCATTGGGTGCATATATAGTAGCTATCGTGTAAATTGAGTTTTTAATGCGCAGTTTAACAAATAGAAATCTGCCTTCAGAGTCACACAGTTTATCAAGGACAATATAACGTAGAGACTTATGAAGAAGCAGCATCACACCCCTTTTTTTAGTCGTAAAGGAGGCAGAGAAGAATTCCCCTATCCAAGTGTCCCGCAATTTATTATTGTCACCCTCCCTCCAATGGGTCTCCTGGAGTACCGCTACGTCCGGTTTAAGACGTTTAAGGTGTTGTAACACCTTTTTCCACTTTATAGGGGTATTTAAGCCCTCCACATTCCAGGATAGGAATTTAATGTGTTTTTCTACTCAGTGATAAAGTAGCAGGGTCTATAGGATTAGCCAATACCACCTTTAGTAAAAGAAGTAAATTTGAATACAGCAAGGAAAGGAGTCCCCCATGTCCCAGCGAGCAAGGGAACTACAAGGTGCGACCGCGTGTGACCCCCCAACCCCAACAACAGCATACAACAAAAGAAGACTAACAAAATAACATATGACATAAGTCCTGCAGTTCTTCCAGTTTGTAACATTATAAGAACCAACGCAATAGACCAGAGCAGTCTATCATGAAACAAATAGAAACCTCTGATATGAATAAGGTGGGAAAGGAGCTGGAGGAAAAAGGAAAGAATAATAAAAGGGAGAGAGGGGTGGAGAGAGGGGTGAAGAGAGCTAGAAAAGGAAGAGAAAAAGGAAAGAACAAAAAAGCAGGCAATGAGATGGAACAAGAATAAGACCCCGGGAACGGCGTCAGTCAGAAACAGCCCGGGACATAAAATAACAGTTAACCACAACATGATGAAATAAACAGCGAGAAACATCATGATGATAATTGCAATAAGAACAATTGCACAATACTAGCTGGCGTGACAGTCAATCACTCCGCGGCATTAGAGATAGCAGGAAGAGAGGCCACGAAAGTCTTGGCTGGTTCCACTGAATCAAAAAAGAATTGTTTGTCGTCATGATGTACTCGAAGTTTGGCAGGGTATAGAAGAGCGAAGCGAACTCCAGCCTCGAACAGTAACTTGCACACCGGCGAAAATTCACGGCGTTTCATCGCCACCTGATAAGAGAAGTCCTGAAACAACATCAAACGATTCCCTTGATAGGACAGATCTTGAGCTTTGCGGTATGCCTCCATGACACAAACTTTATCCGTGTAATTAAGGAACCGGAATATAACAGGCCGGGGTCTGCGCTGGTCAGTCCGACGGTCAGGTCCAACGCGATGAACTCTTTCAATCAGGAAGGAGCCGGAAGCAGGTGCGCAATTAAGTTCCTGCGGCAGCCAGGTGGAGACCATATCCATGAGATCCCTTTGGCAGACCGACTCAGGCAGACCAATCAGACGTAAGTTATTCCGACGATTTTGGTTTTCAAGGTCCTCTAACTTGTCGTGTACTGCTGCGAGGGACGCTTCATGTGTATCAATCAGTGCTTTTGCAGCGGACAAATCATCCTCAAGATCTGAGATCCGTTGTTCTGCCTCATCCAGACGTGTCTCATGTACTTTTATTTGCACCATGGTAGAGTCAATCGCCTCCTTCAAACTTGTCAATTTTTTGTCAAGCAGCGGGGAGATAATATCAGAAATTTCTTGTGCTTTAGCGACAGAGGCAGATGCATATTTGGTCGAATCCGAGACTCCTGCAAGGACGTTATCTCTAGCTGGAGAAGCTGGGGAGCCTTGGGAGACCGGAGTGGAAGCTCTGGTTTCACGACTTTTAGTAGCCTGGTTACCTTTACCACCCTTCTGTTGCTTGGCCATATATTTATCCATGACAAAACAGGTGACGTGGTACCAAAAAATTAATCACTATATAAAAGATGAAAAAAAGTAAAAAAAAAAAAAAAAAAAAAAAGCAGACACTGCAGGTGTCTGACCAGCAGGGGGAGCCAAAGTCAAAGCCAGCAAACAAACAAGAAAAAAATAAAATAAAATCCACCTCGTGTGCAGTGTGTTTAGCAGAGGGCAAAGAGATCAGGCCAGGTAGAGGAGAAGCAGCTGAGAGGTACCTGGGAGTCCCCACAGGACTGATGACTTCAGGAAGATGGTGAGTGTAGTCTCCAGGGGTGACAAACTCAGCCTTCCAGCGGGTCTGAGATGTGGGAGACAGTAGGTGACACACAGCAGGGCAGTAGCTGCAGGTCCACAGTGCCGTTTACAGCCCTCAGTACTCACACTGGCCGCCTCACAGAGTCCCAGGAGCAGGGGAAGACAGAGGGGGGAAAGAGCCCAGCCGATCCAAGATGGCGGCCGCGGGCGGGAGCGCCGACTAAAACCCTCCAGATCCGGCAGTAACAGGGCGGTGGAGAGCCGGGACCAGCGTCCACTTGTCCACCACTATCTCCAGTACCCCAGGTGACAGTATGGGGGTACAGCTCCCTGCGCCAGCAGTGTGTAATAGGCGCCCAGCGTGTGAGGAGCAGAGAGCTCACCTAAAATGCAGCCTGTTGCAGGGGCTGCCCACCGGAAGTCCCTCTTAGTAATTCTTTATCGTGGAAACCATTTAAAATAACTGCATCTCTTAACAATGAGATAAGGCGCTACTTAGACAGCTTCACACAACAATGTATGTCAATCCTTATACAAGATTCAGCATATGGTAATTCGCAAGATTGTTTATTATAATTCTATCACATCAATTAATTTTTGTCATGTCAGTATTCTAATTGCCACACCTTAATTCGTTCGAGGTGATTCTTGTATGTGTTTCCAATTATAATTAACATGGAGGATTTCATCAGTGAAAAATCTCTCCACATTTTGGTTCCCCTGAAAACCACGGGAGTTTTCCTTTAGGGCCAATAATTGGCTATTGTTAACTCAACATTTCTGATCACGGAACCACAGTTTGCTAAGATTAGCAGCCACTCTCTATGCTGAGAGGTATATACCATATCTTCTACAGTCATACCATGCTGGATCTGCCCGATCTCGTCTGATCTTGGAAGCCAAGCAGCACTGGGCCCGGTCAGTACCAGAAAGGGTGACCCTCTGGGAATACTGGGTACTGTAGTTCCATTAAGGTACATGCCTTTCATTGACCAGCAAAACTCATTTGCAAGCTAACATTGCAGAATACGCAGTATAGCTGACCACTCAAAAAGGAGTCCGGTAATATAAAAGCCGGTTCTTTCTTGTATCTCTTATATGAAATATACATGTCTATATCTAATCATAAATTTATAGAGATAACAAGAATTTCTATTTTCGCATTGGACAAATGTCTAACAGTAATACTCGCCTAAAATCCAGCGGGTTTACAGACAAACTTTCTGTCACCCACTTTTAACAGGCGAGTGACATATCACTATATCGTCTTCTATATATGCTATTTAATACTTGTTTTAACCTATTTCGCTGTTTTATACAGCAATGTTTTTTCTCATATGGCTAATTAATTTAACTAACTAATTTTTTCCTTATAATACTTGAGTATATTTTTATCGTCTGTAGAATAAATTAAAAGTTACGTTTTAATGCTTCATATATATTCCACGGTTTCATAACTTTGTCATCTAGTTAATTTAAATAAAGTGTGCCCCAGAGAGACATATCAAACAGTCTTTCTTTTGCTTCTTTGCAAAACAACCTTTAACCATTCATAGATAATACCTGAACCATCGGAGCAAACTAATACACGTTGTGGGAGGTGAAGGACCTTAACACATACAAAAATAGAGTTATCTCGAACATCGAATACCTACATCATAAAATAGGGGGTGGGAGGAGGGAGGGAGGGTACAGGGAGGTGAGAGGGAAGGAAAAAAACAAAACGACCCAGTATATCGGGTCGGCATAACTACTGCAAGGAAGGCAAAAAAATGCAGTAGTATATTACCAGGGGGGAACGTGTGGCCTAGCGCCACCACCCATGAAACTGAACATAAAAAATAAGAGTAAGCAGGAGCAAATATGCCTACCAACAATACACATGAGAACACATGAAAAAACAGATACACATAAACGCAGATATAACATGAAAGGATAGGACACCATTATCACAACAGCACGCAGGGCAACTCACGTGACCCCCACAAGGCTAATGGCTAAGTCCTTTCTGTGATAACGGTACCGGTGACAGTTCAACTTGAAAACCCAAGCTGGATGTATCAGCGTCAGGCGGTGACCCATTCCGAGCGGAGGGTGGACTGTTTCTTGGATCCAGGAGGCAGTGTAACACAGATATCCCACTCCACCAGTAGCTTGACTCAAGTCTCCAATGAAGTCACTGTGTAGGACTTATTTTCATATGAGATGACGAGCTTCACCGGAAAACCCCACCTGTACGAGATGTCTTGGTCGCGAAGTGCCAAAGTGACGGGGAGAAATGCTCGTCGTTTGGCCAAAGTCAGAGCGAAGAAGTCCGGGAACAGTTGTAAACCGCCAAGAACATCCGAGTCGGAGTCGCCCGCCTCTCTGGCCGCTTTCAGGATGCGTTCTTTGGTTGTAAAGAAATGCACCCTCGGGAGTGTATCTCTCGGGAGCGAGGGAGCAACTGAGCGTGGTTTATGCAGTCTATGGATCCTGTCTATAAGCAGCTCTCTAGCGTCGGTTCTAGGTAGAAGCTTCTGGAACAGCACAGTAGCGTAATTTTCTAACTCGGAATTCTGCACGGAGTCGGGGATGCCTCGGATCTTAATATTATTACGCCGGGATCTGTCCTCTATATCCGCAATCTTGAGTTTAAACGCCTCAAGGTCACTTTGCTGCTGGTCGTGGGCCGTTATGAGATCATTATGAGAAGAGACCAATTCCTCTACTTTCCTCTCTAAATGCTCCGTACGGTCTCCTATAGCGTGCTGCTCCGTCTTAACCTCCCGAAGAGCTGCTGTGAGGTCCTGAGTCAACTCAGATTTGAATGCTGAGAGGGCCTGATATAGAGTTTTGACCGTGAGAGGTGCATCAGAATCAGGGTCAAACCCCGGCAAAGAGGCAGGGCTGCAGGGGATATCTTGCGGAGAAGCGGCAACCGGGAACTTCCGTAGGGAAGAGGCGGCAGGGGTCGTCTTCTGAGGTGGAAAAGAAACTCTGGGGGGCAGCACCCCTTTGACCTTTTTAGGAGGCATTCCAATGGAGTGAGGTTCCGCAGACGGAATGAAGATGGTAAAGAAGCTCAGGATCTCGCAGAGTATATAGCGGAAAGTTAGGTAAGCATAAAGAACACGGGTGGTGGCGGACAGGTGGTCTGCGCTACATCAGAAGAGCGATATCACACATGACCAGGCAGAGGGTCATCTCCATTCTGCGGGACCCAGATGAAAGGCTCCCAGCCGGGAGAGAGGGGTGAGCTGTCAGGCACACAGCCAGGGTCCAGCAGCGCTGCACGGTAAATGCTATGAGACAGAGCTGGATAGATGTAGTACACTTCCCTCTAGGCACTTCTCTGTTGCAGGATCCAGGAGTCAGCAGACAGGAGAGGAGTAGGAGAGCAGTAGCTGCCACCCAGGAGAGCAGACTGGCTGGGAAGGCTAAACACAGTAATTTCAGCAGCTTGGAGCAGCTCCCTCTGTGGAATCCAAGATGGCCGCCGCGCCTCCCTGGGCGTCTGTGTCCCGGCTTTCACCCACTGCCAGGCTTCTCCACGGCCTATTGCCCCACAGGGTATCCTCCCTGGGGGTCAGGAGAAGAGTCTTGATGGGTCCTGGGGCTCCGGTGAGGTACGCGTCGCTTTCCGGCGCCGCGACTCCGCTGTGGAGCTCAGAACGCGGGCGCCGGGAGTACGCGAGTCCCCGGCTTCCGGATGGTCTTAGGCCACAACCTGCGGGAGCTGTGAAAACAGCTCCCCGGCGGTCACTGCTGGGCACAGGGGGGGGTACAGGTGGAGAGGGGAGCCCCCGGAGATGGTCTATAACGGACCAGTATAGAAATTAATAGAGTTTTTTAAAGCTGGAGAGGGGAGTGAAGCAGAAGCACGTCTGCTCTCTTCTCCAGCTAGGCCACGCCCCCATTTTCTGTCTGTCTTGTACAGAAGTTGGTAAGGCTGATTTGAAAAATCTGCATGGGGGGAGATCCTGAAACTCCAACTTGTAACCTTGAGATACTATTTGCAATATCCAGGGATCCAGCTCTGATTGGATCCAGATCTGGCTGAAGAGTTTCAGACGCACCCCCACTTGAGCGGACTCCTGCAGGGGAGCCCAGCGTCATGCTGTGGTTTTTGCAGAAGCAACGGCTGACTTCTGCTCCTGAGATCCTGATGCTGCTGAAGGTTTCTTACCTCTTCCCCGCCCTCTCCCTGCAAAGAAGAAGGTACCTAGTGTTCACTCTAGGATTTTTTTAGGGCAGGGTGCTGATCACGGGGAGGGCACATTTTTCATTCGTGAGGGCACATTTTTAAGTTAGAAGGGCAAAATTAGGTACATACTATAATGCTTGGTGCTCCCATTCCTATAGGTGAAAGCATGGACAGTGCGCGCCGGAGGCGTGCAGCAAAAATTTAGGGGAGTTGTTTCGTGGGGAAGGGGCGTGACCACATAATAGTACCAAATCACATTATACCACACAATAGTGCTGCTTATACACATTGCACCAGGTAGAACCTCCTATACACACTGCGCCAGGTGTATACATATTGCGCCAGATAGAGCACGTTCTACACATTGCACCAGGTAGAACCTCCTATACACACTGCGCCAGGTAGAGCACGTTATACATATTGCGCCAGGTAGAGCACGTTATACACATTGCACCAGGTAGAACCTCCTATACACACACTGCGCCAGGTAGAGCACGTTATACATATTGCGCCAGGTAGAGCACGTTATACATATTGCGCCAGGTAGAGCACGTTATACACATTGCACCAGATAGAACCTCCTATACACACTGCGCCAGGTAGAGCACGTTATACATATTGCGCCAGGTAGAGCACGTTATACACATTGCACCAGGTAGAACCTCCTATACACACTGCGCCAGGTAGAGCACGTTATACATATTGCGCCAGATAGAGCACGTTATACACATTGCACCAGGTAGAACCTCCTATACACACTGCGCCAGGTAGAGCACTGAGGCACACTGCACCAGGGAGAGAACACTGAGGCACACTGCACCAGGGGTAGAGCACTGAGGCACACTGCACCATGGAGAGAACACTGAGGCACATTGCACCAGGGAGAGAACACTGAGGCACACTGCACTAGGGAGAGAACACTGAGGCACACTGCACCAGGGCGAGAACACTGAGGCACACTGCACCAGGGAGAGAACACTGAGGCACACTGCACTAGGGAGAGAACACTGAGGCACACTGCACCAGGGAGAGAACACTGAGGCACACTGCACCAGGGAGAGAACACTGAGGCACATTGCACTAGGGAGAGAACACTGAGGCACATTGCACCAGGGAGAGAACACTGAGGCACACTGCACTAGGGAGAGAACACTGAGGCACACTGCACTAGGGAGAGAACACTGAGGCACACTGCACCATGGAGAGAACACTGAGGCACATTGCACCAGGGAGAGAACACTGAGGCACATTGCACCAGGGAGAGAACACTGAGGCACACTGCACTAGGGAGAGAACACTGAGGCACACTGCACCAGGGAGAGAACACTGAGGCACACTGCACCAGGGAGAGAACACTGAGGCACATTGCACTAGGGAGAGAACACTGAGGCACACTGCACCAGGGAGAGAACACTAAGGCACACTGCACCAGGGAGAGAACACTGAGGCACATTGCACTAGGGAGAGAACACTGAGGCACATTGCACCAGGGAGAGAACACTGAGGCACACTGTAACAGGGAGAGAACACTAGGAGGAAGGGGAGGACAGGCACAGGGCAGATGCAGAGCGGCACTCACCGTTGCGGAGGAAAGCGCTGTGCCGGGTCAGCGGGGCCGGTCTCTTGATGCTGACGACGGAGCCCAGGTCAGCGCGCAGCGCCATGGTGAGGGGGAATCAAACCATGCCGGAGGACTGGCGGGAGACACCGCAGGCTCTGATTGGCTGCTCCTCCCCACTGCACGCTGGCCCTGTCTCCGCCTTCAGCTGAGAGCTATCAGCGCGGCGGGGGGGAGAAGTGCCAGCGCGGCGGGGGGGAGAAGTGACAGCGCGGCAGGGGAAAGAAGTGACAGCGCGGCGGGGGGAGAAGAGCAGTCCTTAGCAGGGCGGGCACAAACGGGCAGGGCGGCATTCTGTCACTCAAAAAAGGGGCAGGGCGCAGCGCCCTGCGAAAGAAGCTTAGAGTGAACACTAGTACCCCTGGCCTTTTTGTACTTTTTGGGCCGAAAGGACTGCATCGGAGGAGCAGAGTATGTCTTCTTTGCAGGTGCTGCTGCATGAGGAAGAAAAGCTGACTTACTTGAGGTAACTGTTGAAATCCAGGTAGCCAGCTTGTCCCCAAAAAGCGTCTCACCCGTATAGGGGAGAGCTTCAATATTCTTTTTAGATTCTGCATCTGCATTCCACTGGCGAATCCACAGTGCTCAGCGAGCCGAAACCGCCATAGCTGAGGATTTTGAACAGAATAAAACAATATCCTTCATGGCTTCCACCATGTAACCTGCAGAATCCTTTATGTGACCAAGAGTTAAGACCACATTATCCCTATCAACTGTGTCTAGATTATCTAGCAAGTTTTCTGACCATTTTACTATAGCATTTCCCACCCAGGCGCATGCAATGGTGGGCCTGAGTGCTGCTCCATTAGCCATATAAAGGGATTTTAAAGTTGTCTCCATTTTACGGTCAGCCGGCTCCTTTAAGGAAGCCGACCCAGGGACAGGTAGAATAATTTTCTTAGACAACCTAGACACGGAGGTGTCTACCATGGGGGGGTGATTCCCATCTCTTCCTATCCTCTTCAGGGAAAGGATACGCCAAACGTATTCTTCTGGGAATATGAAATTTCTTTTCTGGGTTAGCCCAGGATTTTTCATAGAATGTATTCAATTCCTTTGAAGGAGGAAAAGATATATATTGAATGCTTTTTGCTAATTTGGCGTCTACCCCTCTCAAATCCCCAGTGTCGACACCTGTGTCGGAATCTGTGTCACCTTGCATAATTTGCACAAGTGACCTCTTCTGGGAACTAGAGGGGGGACGTGTGGATGATGTGGAGGGGTCTGTATACAGCACATCTTCCACAGATTTTCTCCAATATTTAATCTCTTGTTCAGACTCTGAGAACTTTCTAGAAAGCTGGGAAATCATCTGTTGTAGATTTTCCACCCACACTGGGTTCTTCCCTGTGGGAAGGGCCACCACATTACACTCCTGCGTATCTAAAATGGCTTCCTCAGGGGAAGAGCTCTTTGGAATGTCTGGCATGCTTACATTCGACATGACACTATAGTTTCACACCACAGTCACACAGGGAGCTATCGGTGACAGACCCACTAAAATATGTCAGAGAACACGCAGAGGATTTGCCAGCTCACACACCACGCCCTATGAAGTGAATTGTGTATAAAATATAGACAAAACCTTCAGCGCTGTAATATTCGATATTAGGCTCGCTCACCTAATTTACTATACACTCCCTCCCTATCTATAGCACCCTGGTACTTGTTCAGCGGCGTTATGATGAGGAAAACAGCATCTGTCAGTCTTTTCTCTGTGTATCTGCAGGAGAAAATGGCGCTGAGTGAGTGCTGGCAAGCCTGAGGAGAAGCTCCGCCCCCCTGTAATGGCACGATTCTGCCTCAGAAGCAATTAGTTTTATACTGGCTGGGGTTGTGTAAAACCAGTGGCTGTACTTGTGTCACCCTGTGCGTGAAGGGCTTATAGTGTTATGGAGATGCATGTCAGCGCAACCATCCCACCGCTGCGCTGTACCTTTTGCCGCCAATGATGACCGGAGGGCCCCTCTCTGCAGGTCTCCGGTGATATACTCACCACTCTTCTGACTTCTGGCTCTGTTAGGGGGTGGCGGACAGTGCTGTGGGAGTGAGCGTTAGCCAGGCGTGGGCTATGTTCAGTACCCTTCAGGAGCTAATGGTGTCCTGTCTATACCCTTTGTACTAATTGGACCCCAGCATCCACTAGGACGTTAGAGAAATATTTTGCTTTGTCTACATGAAGATCTGTAGCAAAAAAGCACCAGGACAGGGACTTCAGTATATCTAAATTGTATTCCTAGGACCAAAGATTCTGTGGTGCAACAGAACAAGTGGCCACGAAAGAGCAGCAAAAAGCCCTCTCATGATGGTTGTTTATGAAAGGGCTTGAGAACTACCTGACAAAGCCTGTCTACCACGTTTACCACTAGAAGACTGACACCCAACCTTCCAAGAGGAAAGAAAGGAGCAAAACCTTGGTCCCTTCTAGAGTATGGAATGGGCTTCAAAGCCTTCTTAGACTTAGCGTCCTCTTTGCAAGTACAAAGCCGGAGCACACTGGATCAGAGCTCACCACCACCTACCTCTCCTCTTCTGGGAACAATTCAGAATCAAACTAATTCAGTGCCTGTGAACGTGCAAGAAACTGCAACTTCAATACCCCGAGACCCAGTTTTTAGGTGCTGACAAAGTGCTGAAGGAAATTGTTTAGAGACTCCAGAGGGAGCAACAATGCCACTTACCTTGTTCCAGGCTGTGCTCTGGACATAGGGCCTAATTCAGACCTGATCGCAGCAGCAAAATTGTTCTCTAATGTGAAAAACCATATGCACTGTAGGTGGGGCAGATATAACATGTGCAGAGAGAGTTAGATTTGGGTGGGTTATATTGTTTCTGCGCAGGGTAAATACTGGCTGCTTTATTTTTACACTGCAATTTAGATTTCAGTTTGAACTCACCCCACCCAAATCTAACTCTCTCTGCACATTATTTCTGCTCTACCTGCAGTGCACATGGTTTTGCCCATTAGAGAACAATTTTTCTGCAACGATCAGGTCCGAATTAGGCCGATAATCCTTTTCCTGGAATTAGAAAATAAGGGAAGAGAAGGATAGTACAGATGCAGTCTGGATAACATAGGAGGAAGTAGATATGTAAACAACACAGGCCAGATACAAGGAATAGCCTGCAGAAAAACCCAGTACACCAAAATTTGCCCCCTACTCCGCCACCCAGCAACCAACACCTTTTTTCCAAGGACACAGTGCATGTACAAAGCCTCAGCTTCCAAATCGTCTTCCCTGCCACTGAAGTAAAATTCTAAAATAATAAATAATAGGAAAAGAGTTAACAGCCATCCATAAAAAGATTCCTACATCTGGGAGGCAATCACACTAAACCGAAGTTCCCCAACGTTATCAAGATACAGAAGGGAAAAGGTTTTTTGTTTTGTTTATTTATTTATTTATTTTTAAGTAGCAGGATACCTGCTCCACATACTATATACCCATGATACTATTTCAGTGTCGCACAACGGATGCTTGAGAAAAATAAAACCTCTCTTAAAATCTAAGCATGTCTTTTTGATTTAAGATACAGTATAAAGAAATAAATCATATTTTACATAACTAGAGCTATCTGAAGCTGCTTACCTGTACATCTCTAAGGGATCCTGGCCTACAATCTTCTGGTATATTTTCAACCACTGGAATAGAAAACATAACATGTAAAAGCAAAATGAAATCCTGTATTTGTAAATAAACATAAGTGAAGTCTCATGTTCCTACACTACTATATGGGAACATAAAGCGTGGTATCCGATTAGCCCAGATGCCGCTTCAGTTAATCAGAACGGACAGATATCATGATGTATGACCAGAGGCCTTTTTGATAAGCCGAAATTGTACCCGCGATCGCAGGAAAACACATGGGATCGAGGCCACACACCGTACGCCGGTCCTGACCTGATCACATGTGTTATCGCGGTTCTGGCAGCCACTTATCGCGGATTCATCCGTAATAAGTGCGGCATAGAGGCTAATAGGATCGCCCCCGGCGATCCTATTAACATTAGTAAAGCAGTAGAGTACTGCTGCTAATAAGATACTGCCCAAAGTGTAAAACACCTGCATGTGTTTAATTTGTAATCTCAGACAAGCTATTAAATACACCATTGGTAGCCCTTTCATCTTGTGTTAGCTCTGGTAAACATAGCACAAGGCCAACACAGGAAACCAACCATTCACTTATTGCAGCATTAAACCCAAAACCAATTTAAAAAAGATCTTTATGCAGTATGTCATTCTGTATTTAGAGCACACACCTATTGCTGCTACATACTGTATGATGCTAACTATCTCAATGGACCAACATAGCTCACTTTCCATGTTGACATTAGAACTGTGTATATAGGAGCACAACAAATAACTGCACTTATGTATGGCCGGACCACCTGCAGCGCACAATATGGCAAGTGCCCAAGACCAACAGTGCCAGTACAAACAGAGGAAATAGTACCGACAAGTAACACGTCGCTATGTCATTATAAGGTACTAAATACTGACTAGTTCAATTATAACAGAAGGAAGTGAACACAATAAAATGTGTAATATAAGCACTGCCAGCTGTGAAACTACAAAAATGATCTTCTAGACCACAATATTTCAGCTGAACCAGTATTCCATGTAAAAAAGCAAGGAACAGGAAGCAAAGCGGATCCTACTTACTAATACTAAAATGCCTATAGAAATGGAGCTGAAAACTGGAAACAAAAGGACAAATAGGTGCAACTTTCATTTTAGCATATAAATGCATCAGTAGCACTCTTGTGGCCGTCAGCATCATCAACTCACAAACTAGGTAAAGGACTAGAACACAAAGATGTGCATCCTAAAAAGGTGTCTTCTAAATAAATGTCCTAGTCCAGTGGTTCCCAAACTGGGTGCCTCGGGCTATGGCAGGGGTGCCCTGGGTTCATGGGTTCCAATTATTTATGCTAAAAATGTAATAGGTAAAACCAGAGCTTGTGGCATCCAAAAATATGTGGACAAGCACATGCAAATCCTGTCCCTAACCATATAAATGAACCTTAGGTTGACATATAAACACAATTTACTTAATTGAATATTTTTTTCTGAATTTCTCAATAATACCTATTTTCAGACAGAAAGCGGTCGAAGACCCGGCTTTTACCCAGCATTTGAAGCTCGGGTTGGTTTCCGATACCAGCCCTGCACTCCCTTTCAGGCAAGAAACTGCTGGGTCAAGCATTTGGACCTGGTAATTAGCGAAAGGGTCAACCCGGATCACAATTCCCGGGACTTCAACCCTGCCCACAAGTCAGGTCAAAGTCCCAGGAATTTCAACCGGGGCTGACCCTTTCACACAAAAATACCCGGGTTGACTTGGTAAATTACCTGGTCCAAATGCTTGACACAGCAATTTTTTCTGTATGAAAAGGGTATAAGAAAATTTTGGCCTAGGGGTGTTGTGAAAAAATTCTGATGCTGTAGGGTGCAGTGATTGAAAAAAAGTTTGGGAACCACTGTCCTAGTCAAAATCAGCGGCACTACTAAGAGGCAAGGCTGACTTGTGCCTCTATGCCTTTACTATAATGAAATTAACCTGTGAATGCCCAGATATGCTTCTCCAAGCAAAAAGGGCAGCAAGTGCAAGATACAGGCACTCACGGCACAGATGCCAACTGTGCAGGGCCGGCTCGCCCGTTACGCGTAAGAGTAAGGCGCCGCACTGTGGAGGGCGCCGGCAACGTAGACCACGCTCCCAGCCCATGCTGCCTGCTGTATACCGCCAGCTCATTCTAGACTAGAGCTGTCAGTGCCCTAGCCAATCCGCTGTACACAGGAGGTGACTGGCTGCTTCCCAAGCCAGTCACCTCCTGTAGTCTCCAGCGAATCATAGCCTTCCCTGCGGACGGTGTCTCCCTCGGCTCTCATTGACCGCCAGTCTGGCACGCTGCGGCTTTGAGTGAGCGCCGGTAACTGTGTGTGTGTGCGCTGTGCGGGGGGAGAGCTGGTGCTAATTATGTGCTGCGGGGAAGGGGGTAGTGAGCGCCGGTAACTGTGTGTGTGTGCGGGGTCAGAGGGGAGAGCTGGTGCTAATTATCTGCTGCGGGGAAGGGGGGAGTGAGCGCCGGTGACTGTTGTGCGCTGTGCGGGGGGAGAAGGGAGAGCTGTTTGCTTTATATGTGCTGGGTGGGGGGTTTTGTGCGGGCTCCTATATCTGTCACACTGGGCTCAGTGGCCATCACTGCAGCACCAGAGCAGGAAGAGGACCAGAGCTGCTGCAGTACATGTCAGTCATCACTCCTCCCCTCGGCACCCCCACTGACACCAGAGATGACTGTGGGCACCCCCTTCCCTTACTGACACCCGCGATCACCTCCTCCATTTACACATGCGATGACTATGGGCACCCCCTTCCTTCGCAATCACTGTGGACACCACCCTCCCCCGCTGACACCGACAATCACTGTAGACACCCCCTCCACTGACACCCGCGATCACCGTGTCTGGGGACGACAACTGGGGGTCCGAGATGGTGGCTACAATGTGTCTAAATGGTCACCTGGTGCACTGTGTATAATACGCTCTACCGGGTGCAATGTGTATAACGTGCTCTACCTGGCGCAATGTGTGTAACGTGCTCTACCTGGCGCAATGTGTGTAACGTGCTCTACCTGGCGCAATGTGTATAACGGCCTGCTCTACCTGGTGCAATGTGTATAATGTGCTCTGCCTGGCGCAATGTGTGTAACGTGCTCTACCTGGCGCAATGTGTGTAACGTGCTCTACCTGGCGCAATGTGTGTAACGTGCTCTACCTGGCGCAATGTGTGTAACGTGTTCTACCGGGCGCAATGTGTGTAACGTGCTCTACCTGGCGAAATGTGTGTAACGTGCTCTACCTGGTGCAATGTGTGTAACGTGCTCTACCTGGCGCAATGTGTGTAACGTGCTCTACCTGGTGCAATGTGTGTAACGTGCTCTACCTGGTGCAATGTGTTTAACGTGCTCTACCTGGCGCAATGTGTTTAACGTGCTCTACCTGGTGCAATGTGTATAACGTGCTCTACCTGGTGCAATGTGTATAGCGTGCTCTACCTGGTGCAATGTGTGTAACGTGCTCTACCTGGTGCAATGTGTATAACGTGCTCTACCTGGTGCAATGTGTATAGCGTGCTCTACCTGGTGCAGTGTGTGTAACGTGCTCTACCTGTGTAATCTATGTTCGCTTACCAAAAAATTTAGGCTACAATGTGTCTAAATGGTCACCTGGTGCACTGTGTATAACGCGCTCTACCGGGTGCAATGTGTATAACGTGCTCTACCTGGCGCAATGTGTGTAACGTGCTCTACCTGGCGCAATGTGTATAACGGCCTGCTCTACCTGGTGCAATGTGTATAATGTGCTCTGCCTGGCGCAATGTGTGTAACGTGCTCTACCTGGCGCAATGTGTGTAACGTGCTCTACCTGGCGCAATGTGTGTAACGTGCTCTACCTGGCGCAATGTGTGTAACGTGCTCTACCTGGCGCAATGTGTGTAACGTGCTCTACCTGGCGCAATGTGTGTAACGTGCTCTACCTGGCGCAATGTGTGTAACGTGCTCTACCTGGCGCAATGTGTGTAACGTGCTCTGCTTGGCGCAATGTGTATACCGTGCTCTACCTGGTGCAATGTGTTTAACGTGCTCTACCTGGTGCAATGTGTTTAACGTGCTCTACCTGGTGCAATGTGTATAATGTGTTCTACCTGGTGCTTTGTGTATAACGCGCTCTAACTGGCGCATTGTGTATAACGTGCTCTACCTGGTGCAATGTGTGTGACGTGCTCTAACTGGCGCAATGTGTGTAACGTGCTCTAACTGGCGCAATGTGTATAACGTGCTCTACCTGGTGCATTGTGTTTAACGTGCTCTACCTGGTGCAATGTGTTTAACGTGCTCTACCTGGTGCAATGTGTTTAACGTGCTCTACCTGGCGCAATGTGTTTAACGTGCTCTGCCTGGTGCAATGTGTTTAACGTGCTCTACCTGGTGCAATGTGTTTTACGTGCTCTACCTGGTGCAATGTGTATAATGTGTTCTACCTGGTGCTTTTGTATAACGTGCTCTACCTGGTGCATTGTGTATAACGCGCTCTAACTGGCGCATTGTGTATAACGTGCTCTACCTGGTGCAATGTGTGTAACATGCTCTAACTGGCGCAATGTGTGTAACGTGCTCTAACTGGCGCAATGTGTATAACGTGCTCTACCTGGTGCATTGTGTATAACGTGCTCTACCTGGTGCAATGTGTATAATGTGTTCTACCTGGTGCATTGTGTATAACGCGCTCTAACTGGCGCATTGTGTATAACGTGCTCTACCTGGTGCAATGTGTATAGGGTGTTCTAACTGGCGCAATATGTGTAACGTGCTCTACCTGGTGCAATGTGCTCTACCTGGTGCAATGTGTGTATAGCGTGCTCTACCTGGCGCAATGTGTGTAACGTGCTCTACCTGGTGCAATGTGTATAACGTGCTCTACCTGGTGCAATGTGTATAACGTGCTCTACCTGGTGCAATGTGTATAGCGTGCTCTACCTGGTGCAATGTGTGTAACGTGCTCTACCTGGTGCAATGTGTATAACGTGCTCTACCTGGTGCAATGTGTATAGCGTGCTCTACCTGGTGCAGTGTGTGTAACGTGCTCTACCTGTGTAATCTATGTTCGCTTACCAAAAAATTTAGGCTTGGGCCGGCCCTGCAACTGTGCATACGTGGTTCAACAAATTTTATGCAAGTAACAATGTTACATGAAGCAACTGGATTTGTGTCCGACTATTACCTTAACTTAGGTCATATTTATATACATTTCATACTAAACGGAAGACTATTCCCACAGAAAGTTCTGTCAGTATACAGAATATATTATCACTATTTACATTGAATCAACATATAAGTGTGATCGGAAAAGAGATTTCTACATGACTGGCAACTTTGATAAATATATGTATCGATCAAACAACCCTACATTATGACTTGCTATATAATAAGCCCCGGCTAACAACTATAATTATACAGGACTCCCTTCTCTTCTCACAATAGCATGAGGAGACAAAAATGCTTTTGGCATTGTATATGCAGCAATAGTGACCATTAAGTACCGGTGTATTCAGAATTGGAGGTGGGTGAAGAGGTGGGACTGTTCCTATAGTCAGTGATCTGTACATTCTGAATTGTTGCACTGATTATAAGAAACACTGGACAGAATAAGGCTGTGGGGCAGATTTATTAAGCCTGGTGAAGTGATAAAGTGGAAGGTGATAACGCACTAGCCAGTCAGCTCCTAACTGTAATTTTTCAAACCCAGCCTGTAACATGGAAGTTAAGAGCTGATTGGCTGGTGCTTTATCACCTTCCACTTATCACTTCACCAGGCTTAATAAATTTGCCCCATGTTACAGATGACAGAATACTATGTGTGTTCAGTCCTAGCTTTACGCTACACATGTAAGCATTTTATGCCTTAGTACATACCAACTTCAAGACTTTGTACAATATCATTTTCTTTAAAGCTACTGGGTGGCAATTCAGTTACAATATCAGGTGAACTTGTATGTTCTGACTGGAGGTCTTTCATTGCAGAGCTTTCACTAGCCGTACAGGATCCTGTTCTTTCCCCATACAACAAATTCTGAACTGTGGAGTCAGATGGATGGGCAAATCCTGATTTAGGGTCCACTGTCGCACTGCTGTCCACGCTTGGAGACCAGTCTCCAATTTGAATGCTTGACTGTGAGGCATGGCCATATATGCTACAGTGTGGTTTTGATAGCTCTATGTCAGAAACAAGCTCTCCAATCCGTATATGGGACTGTGAAGCATGCCCATGGATGTTCCACCTAGGACGCGAAGACACAACTTCAGAAACATTCTCTCCGACTTTGATATTGGCATCGGATGCATGTCCGTGAACGTTCCAACGTGGTCTTGCTGGTTCTACATTCGATACATTTTCACCAATCTTGATATTCCCCTGGGATACATGCCCATGAATATTCTGACTGGGTTTTGTAGGATCTATATCAGAAATGTACTCCCCTATTCTTATGTGACCTTCAGATATATGGCCATGCACATTCCCCCGAGGATGGGCAGGTTCAAAGTCAGACATGTAGTCACCAATATTTATATGAGAATCAGAACAGTGGCCATGCTGACTAGGTTGTGGTTGCGACATGGTGATGTCAGGAACATATTCTCCTACTTTAATATTGGCATCTGATGAATGTCCATGAATATTCCAACGTGGTCTTCTAGGTTTTTCATCAGACACATATCCCCCAATGTCAATGTGCCCTTGAGACACCTGTGTAAATGCCATTGGCTTCAAGACTGTGTTAAAGTCATAGTCATTTACAGGTCTAACACAGGATAGATCTGTGATTTCTTTAGTCTTTATGACTTTAGCAAGATCTGAACCAATATCTTTTAAAGCATCATCAACATGAGACTCGTCCCCAGTCAGTTCAGTATTATGTTGCTCAGTGGGTGGCGGAGGAAGAAAATCCGAAAAATTCACGTCGGGCGTGCACAAGCTTGGGTCAGTAATATCTAGGTCTTCCCCATCTGCTTGACTCAGGGAAACTGGTTCATTTTTGGATAAATTCACAGTATCATGAAGACTTTCAGTATTCTTTTCTTCTTCATTAGTATTTTCAACTGAAGAAGTGAGTTCAGCAGTGGCTGTCTACAGAAAAAAACATGAACAATCTGTATTAGAGTCCATGGAAACCATCATATTACATTTTTTTTTTCTGGGAGTAGTTTAATTTATAAGTTGCCTCTCTTCTCTCAATACATTGACAAAAAATAACCACAGGACGTCAAAGTATTAAGTGATCTGCTTAATGTGAGTATTAAGATTTCATCTTGGATGACATCTCGCCACCTCAAACTTAATATTTCCAAAACAGAATTAATTATATTTCCACCGGCCAATAGTAATTTCCAACCTGATATCTCTATCACTGTTGAGAACTCGGCAATCATCCCTACCCCACAAGCTCGCTGCCTAGGTGTCATTCTTGACTCTGAACTGTCCTTTGTTCCCGACATTCAATAGGTCTCAAGATCATGTTACATAGATCTAAGAAACATATCCAAAATACGACCATATCTTACACAAGACACAGCAAAAACTCTAATCCATGCTCTCATTATCTCCCGCATTGATTATTGTAATAGTCTCTTTAATACCTACCAGTAAATCCTTTTCTCCTAGTCCGTAGAGGATGCTGGGGTCCACTTCAGTACCATGGGGTATAGACGGTTCCGCAGGAGCCATGGGCACTTTAAGACTTTTCAAGGCTGTGAACTGGCTCCTCCCTCTATGCCCCTCCTCCAGACCTCAGTTATAGGAACTGTACCCAGGGAGACGGACATTTCAAGGAAAGGATTTACTTTTATACTAATGGTGAGACTCATACCAGCTCACACCTCAACCATGCCGCTCAACATGGCATTCAACATGACACACGCCAACAGGCATGAACCATTTACAGCAACATGCTGAAAACAAATGAAACACAACTTGTGTAACTATAAAGAACAAACTGCAGGTAAAGTACGAACTGGGTCGGGTGCCCAGCATCCTCTACGGACTAGGAGAAAAGGATTTACCGGTAGGTATTAAAATCCTATTTTCTCAGACGTCCTAGAGGATGCTGGGGTCCACATCAGTACCATGGGGTTATACCAAAGCTCCAGTACGGGCGGGAGAGTGCGGATGACCCTGCAGTACCGATTGACCGAACTTGAGGTCCTCATCGGCCAAGGTGTCAAACTTATACAATTTAGCAAATGTGTTTGACGCTGACCAAGAAGCTGCTTGTCAAAGTTGTAAAGCCAAGACGCCCCGGGCAGATGCCCAGGATGAGCCCACTTTCCTAGTAGAATGGACCTTCACCGACTTCAGTACCGGCAAGCCTGCCGTAGAATGAGCGTGCTGAATTGTCCCTCTGATCCAGCGCGCAATAGTCTGCTTAGAAGCAGGACACCCAATCTTGCTGGGAGCATACAGGACAAACAGAGCCTCTGTTTTCCATAATTGAGCTGTTCTTGCGACATAAATCTTCAAAGCTCTAACCACATCTAGACACTGTGACTCAGTGAAAGTGTCAGTAGCTACTGGCACCACAATAGGTTGGTTTATGTGGAAGAACGAAACCACCTTTGGAAGAAATTGTTGACGAGTTCTTAACTCTGCCCTATCTTCATGGAAGATTAGGTATGGGCTCTTGTGAGACAAGACCTCCAACTCAGACACCCGCCTTGCGGATGCCAAGGCCAAAAGCATCACCACTTTCCAAGTGAGAAACTTCAATTCTATCTCCTGCAGAGGTTCGAACCAATCTGATTGAAGGAACTGCAACACCACATTAAGGTCCCATGGTGCCACTGGAGGCTGGATGTGCAGAACCCCTTTCACGAACGTCTGAACCTCTGGAAAGGAGGCCAATTGTTTTTGAAAGAAAACTGATAAGGCCGAAATCTGGACCTTGATTGACCCCAATCTAAGGCCCGCATCCACACCAGCCTGCAGAAAATGGAAAAAACGTCCCAACTCAAACTCTTCCGTAGGAGCCTTCTTGGATTCACACCAAGACACATTTTCTCCAAATACGGTGGCAATGTTTAGATGTTACTCCTTTCCTGGCCTGTATAAGAGTGGGGATGACTTCCTTGGGAATACCCTTTCGGGCTAGGATCCGACGCTCAACAGCCATGCCGTCAAACGTAGCCGCGGTAAGTCTTGATACACACACGGCCCCTGCTGTAGTAGGTCCTCTCGAGGAGGAAGAGGCCAAGGATCTTCTATGAGCAACTCCTGAAGATCCGGATACCAAGCCCTCTTGGCCAGTCTGGGGCAATGAAGATTGCTCAAACTCTTGTTCTTATTATTATTTTGAGAACTTTTGGAATCAGTGGTAGTGGAGGGAAAACATATACCGACCGAAACACCCACTGGGTCACCAGTGCATCCACTGCTATTGCTTGAGGGTCTCTCGACCTGGAACAAGGGCCCTCATTCCGAGTTGATCGGTCGCAAGGCGAATTTAGCAGAGTTACACACGCTAAGCCTACGCCTACTGGGAGTGTATCTTAGCATCTTAAAATTGCGACCGATGTATTCGCAATATTGCGATCACAAACTACTTAGCAGTTTTAGAGTAGCTCCACACTTACTCTGCCTGTGCGATCAGTTCAGTGCTTGTCGTTCCTGGTTTGACGTCACAAACACACCCAGCGTTCGCCCAACCACTCCCCCGTTTCTCCGGCCACTCCTGCGTTTTTTCCGGAAACGGTAGCGTTTTCAGCCACACGCCCATAAAACGCCGTGTTTCCGCCCAGTAACACCCATTTCCTGTCAATCACATTACGATCGCCGGAGCGAGGAAAAAGCCGTGAGTAAAAATACTATCTTCATAGCAAAGATACTTGGCGCAGTCGCAGTGCGAATATTGCGCATGCGCACTAAGCGGAATTTCACTGCGATGCGATGAAAAATACCGAGCGAACGACTCGGAATGAGGGCCAATATCTCTGAAGCTTCTTGTTTAGACGAGATGCGATCATGTCTACTTGAGGAACTCCCCAAAGACTTGTCACCTCTGCGAAGACTTCTTGGTGGATGCCCCTCTCTCCTGGATGGAGATCGTGTCTGCTGAGGAAGTCTGCTTCCCAGTTGTCCACTCCCGGAATGAAAATTGCTGACAGAGCTCTAACATGTCTTTCTGCCCAGAGGAGAATCCTTGTCACCTCTGCCATTGCCGCTCTGCTTTTCGTTCCGCCTTGCCTGTTTATGTACACGACTGCTGTTACATTGTCCGACTGGATCTGCACGGGATCTTGAAGAAGATGTACCGCTTGTAGAAGGCCGTTGTAAATTGCTCTCAATTCCAGAACGTTTATGTGAAGGCAGGCTTCCTGACTTGACCTTTTTCTTTGGAAGCTTTCCCCCTGTGTGACAGCTCCCCAGCTTCGGAGACTTGCATCCGTGGTTATTAGGACCCAGTCGTGAATCCCAAACCTGCGTCCCTCTAGTAGGTGAGAACTGTGTAGCCACCACAGGAGCGAAATCCTGGCTTTGGGGGGACAGGATTATTTTCCGGTGCATGTGTAGGTGGGATCCGGACCACTTGTCCAACAGGTCCCACTGAAATACTCTGGCATGAAATCGGCCAAACTGTATGGCCTCGTAGGCCGCTACCATTTTCCCCAACAACCGAATGCATTGATAGATCGACACACATGTTGGTTTCAATATTTGTTTGACCATTTTCTGGATTTCCAGAGCCTTTTCCACTGGAAGAAATACTCTCCGTACTTCTGTGTCCAGAATCATCCCTAAAAAGGACAACCTTGTCGTCGGTTCCAACTGCGACTTTGGAAAATTCATGATCCACCGGTGTTGTTGGAGTATTGACAGGGAGAGTGCGATGTTCTGCACCAACTGTTCCCTGGATCTCGCTTTTATCAGGAGATCGTCCAGATAAGGAATTATATTGACTCCTTTTTAACGAAGGAAGACCATCATCTCCGCCATCACCTTGGTGAATACCCTCGGTGCCGTGGAGAGTCCGAACGGCAACGTCTGAAACTGGTAATGGCAATCCTGTACTGCAAATGTCAGATATACTGACACCATGAAGTCCCCCCTCTTCCAGACTGGAAATCACTACCCTCAGGCATTCCATCTTGAACTTGAACCTTTTCAGGTAGAGATTCATATTTTTCAGGTTTAAAATCGGTCTGACCGAGCCGTCCGGCTTCGGAACTACGAAGAGGCTTGAATAAAAAACCTTCTCCTTACTGTGCCAAGGGTACCAGGACAATGACCTGATCCTGACATAATTTTTGAATTGCCGTTGTTACTGCCTCTTCCCGGAAGAGAAGCTGGCAAGGTCGATTTGAAAAATCGTCACGGGGGGATGTCTTGAAACTCTAGTTTGTACCCATTGGGCACTATTTGAAGACCCATTGGTCCAGGCCAGATTGAATCCAGATTTGGCTAAAAAGTTTCAGACGTGCTCCCACCCGAGCGGACTCCCGCAAGGGAGCCCCAGCATTATGCTGCAGATTTGGCAGAAGCAGGGGTGGACTTCTGCTCCTGCGATCCGGGAGACGCTGCGGATTTCTTTCCTTTTCCCCTTCCCCTACCTGCAAAAAAAGGGGAGACCTTTGGCCTTTTTGTATTTGTTGGGCCGAAAGGACTGTATGTGAGAGTGATGTGTCTTTTTCGCCGGTGTAGGAGCATAAGGCAAGAATGTCGACTTACCTGCGGTAGCCGCCGAGACTAAGGCATCCAGCCCATCACCAATCAAGGCCTCACCTTTATACGGGAGAGCCTCCATATTTCTTTTGGAATCTGCATCAGCATTCCACTGGCGAATCCACAACGCCCTCCGAGCCGATAGGGGGCTTCGTAACTTCCAACACCTCCTTTATAGCTAAAACATGTTTTGAATGCTTTTTTGCTAACTTAGTACCTATTCCCCTGGAATCACTAGTGTTGACACAGGAATCAGAGTCCGTGTCGGTATCAGTTTGTACTAGTTGTGCAAATTTGTATGTGACCCAGTAAGGTCGGTGTAGATGAAAGGCAGAACTATTAAAAATCACATCTTCAACAGATTATTTTAATTTTCTGTATGAGATTCAGTCCAACCTCTTACTGATATGATTCACACTATCATGTAACCTTTCACCCAGTCAGGCTCTTGGTGTCATATTACACCTCTGTGTCCCTAACATGTCTCCACAGAGTTCCCTGCCACAGACATGTCACACACGTGCACAACCACACCACAGACACTCCGGGACTTATGGGGGGGACAGACCCACAGTAAAATCTGTCAGAGGGACACAGATAGGATTTGCCAGTTCACAACCCAGCGCCAGTAACACAATGTCTGTGAACACAATATGTCCACTGACATGTAGCGCTTTTATAATGTTAATCACACAATTATATAGCACCAAATTCACTGTGGCCCCCCGTTTTGCACCCTGATATTTGTTCAGTAGTGGAGGAGGACCAGCGTTGTCTCTGCAGCCTGAGGAGAGAGAGAAAATGACGCTGAGCAGTGTGCTGGCTGACTGAGGAGGAAGCTCCACTCTTCAATGGTGTGTTTCTCCTAAGCTTTTATGAGGTCACTTTTTATACTGGCAGGGGTAGGACTGTGCCTCAGCAACTTATGCCCCTTATTTATGCCAGTTTCCATAGCTTTCATGCTGCCCAGGGCGCCCATCCCCCCCACTCCTGCACCCTGCAGTGCCTGTGTATGTGTGGGCAACATGGCGCGCTGCGCTCCCGCCAGCCGCGCGGGACCTTTAGCCGTCACTTTCTTGATTGAAGATCTGTCTTCTAACACTCACCTGTCTTCTGACTTCTGGCTCTGTGAGGGGGGTGACGGCGTGCTGTGGGAGTGAGTATCTAGGCACGGCTAGCGTTCAGTTCCCTTCAGGAGCTAATGGTGTCCTGTCAGCCAGAAGCAGAGCCGTGAAACTCTTTAGGAAGTTGGTTCCTACTTCTGCCCCCTCAGTCCCATGAAGCAGGGAGACTGTTGCCAGCAGTTCTCCCTGAAAATAAAAAATCTAACATAAGTCTTTTCAGAGAAACTCAGTAGAGCTCCTCTGGAGTGCGTCCAGTCTGCCTGGGCACATTTCTAAAACTGAGGTCTAGAGGAGGGGCATAGAGGGAGGAGCCAGTTCACACCCTTGAAAAGTCTTAAAGTGCCGATGGCTCCTGCGGAACCGTCTATATCCCATGGTACTGAAGTGGACCCCAGCATCCTCTAGGACGTACGAGAAATGTACATAAGTGACACAATTTATTACAGCGGATCACTCAGGAGAACTAGAACCGTAGTGAGGATTCATTGCTATTGTGCTGAAGGCATTCCCTTACCACTACATTTCCTCCAACCAATGCTAGTCAGGACTACTAAGAACATATCATCTGCAGCTGGCATTCATCACGTTTAATCTGACTTGACTCATTAGCAGTGCCATACGCTTTATTTCATAACAGTGCTAGCTTTGCTTTGAATCTACGGTTTGTGTGATTATCACATGCACAATAAAGCAAATTTTCTTCACTACCGCATTTTGGAGAAATGTCAGTGCTTCATGATAGAATCAGACGGGTTGTGTTTAATTAGATCTAATTCTCCTACGCATTTCTGAACTGAGGCCCTTAACTGTAAGGAACAAATAGGTCACCATAGTGAACAATCAAACATATACACAAGTGTGACATTTTAAGTTCCTATCATTAAATATGTTATTGGTAGCATTGTCAACCAGTTTTTAAGATGCTATGTAATTATTTTATGTAAGATGTGTCCACATTCACTTTTACGCAAATCGCGCCAAATTGCTCCTTTTGGTGCTCCTCAGAATTTGCGACCACACCAAATGTCTTATCTCAAGTATGTGTCTTAATTGCATCACTTAAACGCAACAAAAGTACAATTCAAGGGTACACAGATACGAGCGACCGCAATATGACTCCCACCCCGTATTGTTATACTTAATCTGTGACTTTGTACGCACTACATACCAATTCCTATGTAACAAAAGTACTATTCTGGTGTCTCTGGTACACTGTGAGCATCGCATTGTGTGGCAACCATGTCACTAAGATGCAGAATTTCAGAAAAGTACACATCGCTAACCGCGCTGGAGCATCTAAGTCGCGCTATATGGCACAAAAATGCTAGGTGAATGAGGACACAGCTGTAGCAAGTCACAAGATTTATTTACTTAGTCATCTATTTCTACATTATTTGTAAATAACTCATATTACTGATCCCGTATAATGGACAGAACGCTGCTCCAGTATTACACTCCCACTGTGCACTGCTGCTGGTCTCACTGTTGTTAGAATTGAGTTAATTACACATTCACTCTAGAGCCTAAAAGGGGTGATTGATATTACATGAAAAAAAAACAGATAAAAATCCTCTGGTCATGACAAAAAATAGTTTTCCACCCACAATATATTTTATATTGTAAGGTATTAGGGGGAGGTGGCTATACGGTCATCACAGATGCGTAACATCCTGCAGGAACTTTTGTATCTCAGAAATAACTTGCAATTTCTTCAGAAAAAACAGCACGCTGAAAACTGAACCTTCAGATTACTCATTATTAACCCTTTATCAAAACCATACTGCAAAATCCAGAGCAACTGGGTTAAACAAAAAGTTTTGGCTGGATACTTTAGGCAGGATGTAATAGCGTCCGAGTTTGCCATGCCTTGTAAATGACTGGTGCTTTAAAAAAACCAAACATCCGAGTTCGGCTGACACTATTAAATTCTGCCTTGTATTCTTCCAAATCAAGAAACTTTTATGCCCTATGACAGTTCTCTTCTGAACAGAATTTCTAGCTATAAGCATGGTCTGAACCAAATTGGGGTCGGGATACCGGCGGTCAGCATGCCGACGCCGAGATCCCGGCCACCAGAATGCTGGCAGGGGGGCGAGCGCAACGAAGACCCTGGCGGGCTCGCCACGTTGAGCTACAGGGAAACTGGTTGTGACATTTTGTTTCTGGATGGAGCTCTGTTAAGATATATCCCCAACTAAATGCCTCTTACCAAGGAATCTAAAGTGGAAGTGAACCAAATCAGTAGAGAAGCAGGCTTGCTTTGACCATGGTTTGTCTTGTAAGCTTGGTTATCGGTTTCTATGCAGACCAACAGTAAAATGTAATAGCCTGCAACTTGAAGGCATAGGCAAGATACTAGCTCGTCTGGACGATGTTTTAAAGTGGCTACCATTTAAAAAGCAAAACCAATAAAGTTAAATGGTTGCCACTGATGCCTGCAAGTCGAAGGCTATTATATTTACCCCCAAGTGTCCTCTACAAGGAGCAGAGACATGCCATGCTGAAAGCTTTTAGCTTCCTGGGAGGACAAAGGACAGAGAACTCCTTGATTTAGGTACACTCATTTGTAGGAAGAAACTTCCCATCTGTCGCCTGGCTAATGATCTTATCCAATTCCAAAAAGAATGGACTGTAATGTTTTCTTAGGGGTCTATTCAATGCCTGTTGGATCCTCTCCGATGGAGAGTATCTGACAGTTCAGTATTCAATTAGCGGGCATTTGCCCGCTTCTGACAATGCTGATCTGATTTTTTTTTAAAGTCGGAACAGCATTGTCGAAAACAGGCCAAAAACCTGTTGGAATTGGCCTAATTCGCCGATCCACATGTTTTCCGACATGTCGGAAAAACGGCAACTCCATTGAATAGGTCGAATCCTGATTCGACTTAAAAAGTCGGAAACTGACGTCTTTCTGACTTGATGGCAATTCTGACAGGCATTAAATAGACCCATTAGACTTTACACCCACCTTCTAGACCTTAAACAGGAGGGTACAGTGAAGTACTGAGCACACGGACTAGGATCATTCGTTTTGACCTTTATCACTCACATTGCAATAATAAGAATTTACTTACCGATAATTCTATTTCTCGGAGTCCGTAGTGGATGCTGGGGTTCCTGAAAGGACCATGGGGAATAGCGGCTCCGCAGGAGACAGGGCACAAAAAAGTAAAGCTTTTACCAGATCAGGTGGTGTGCACTGGCTCCTCCCCCTATGACCCTCCTCCAGACTCCAGTTAGGTACTGTGCCCGGACGAGCGTACACAATAAGGGAGGCAATTTGAATCCCGGGTAAGACTCATACCAGCCACACCAATCACACCGTACAACTTGTGATCTAAACCCAGTTAACAGTATGATAACAGAAAGAGCCTCTTAAAGATGGCTCCTTAACAATATAACCCGAATTTGTTAACAATAACTATGTACAGTATTGCAGATAATCCGCACTTGGGATGGGCGCCCAGCATCCACTACGGACTCCGAGAAATAGAATTATCGGTAAGTAAATTCTTATTTTCTCTATCGTCCTAAGTGGATGCTGGGGTTCCTGAAAGGACCATGGGGATTATACCAAAGCTCCCAAACGGGCGGGAGAGTGCGGATGACTCTGCAGCACCGAATGAGAGAATTCCAAGTCCTCTTTTGCCAGGGTATCAAATTTGTAGAATTTTACAAACGTGTTTTCCCCCGACCACGTAGCTGCTCGGCAGAATTGTAATGCCGAGACCCCTCGGGCAGCCGCCCAAGATGAGCCCACCTTCCTTGTGGAATGGGCCTTAACAGATTTAGGCTGTGGCAGGCCTGCCACAGAATGAGCAAGTTGAATTGTGTTACAAATCCAACGAGCAATCGTCTGCTTAGAAGCAGGGGCACCCAACTTGTTGGGTGCATATAGTATCAACAGCGAGTCAGATTTTCTGACTTCAGCCGTCCTTGAAATGTATATTTTTAAGGCTCTGACAACGTCCAACAACTTGGAGTCCTCCAAGTCGCCAGTGGCCGCAGGCACCACAATAGGTTGGTTCAGGTGAAACGCTGATACCACCTTAGGGAGAAAATGCGGACGAGTCCTCAGTTCTGCCCTATCCGAATGGAAGATTAGATAAGGGCTTTTATAAGATAAAGCCGCCAATTCAGATACTCTCCTGGCGGAAGCCAGGGCCAGTAACATAGTCACTTTCCATGTGAGATATTTAAAATCCACCTTTTTCAATGGTTCAAACCAATGGGATTTGAGGAAATCTAAAACTACATTTAGATCCCACGGTGCCACCGGAGGCACCACAGGAGGCTGTATATGCAGTACTCCTTTAACAAAAGTCTGTACCTCAGGAACTGAGGCCAATTCTTTTTGGAAGAATATTGTCAGGGCCGAAATTTGAACCTTAATAGATCTCAATTTGAGACCCATAGACAATCCTGATTGTAGGAAATGTAGGAAACGACCCAGTTGAAATTCCTCCGTCGGAACACTCCGATCCTCGCACCACGCGACATATTTTCGCCAAATGCGGTGATAATGTTTCGCGGTGACTTCCTTCCTTGCCTTAATCAAGGTAGGAATGACTTCTTCTGGAATGCCTTTCCCTTTTAGGATCTGGCGTTCAACCGCCATGCCGTCAAACGCAGCCGCGGTAAGTCTTGAAAGAGACAGGGACCCTGTTGTAGCAGGTCCCTTCTCAGAAGTAGAGGGCACGGGTCGTCCGTGACCAACTCTTGAAGTTCCGGGTACCAAGTCCTTCTTGGCCAATCCGGAGCCACTAGTATTGTTCTTACTCCTCCTCACCGTATAATCTTCAATACCTTTGGTATGAGAGGCAGAGGAGGAAACACATATACTGATTTGTACACCCAAGGTGTTACCAGTGCGTCCACAGCTATTGCCTGTGGATCTCTTGACCTGGCGCAATACTTGTCCAGTTTCTTGTTGAGGCGAGACGCCATCATGTCTACCATTGGTCTTTCCCAACAGTTTACTAGCATGTGGAAGACTTCTGGATGAAGACCCCCCTCTCCCGGGTGAATATCGTGTCTGCTGAGGAAGTCTGCTTCCCAGTTGTCCACGCCCGGGAAGAACACTGCTGACAGTGCTATTACGTGATTCTCCGCCCAGCGAAGAATCTTGGTAGCTTCTGCCATTGCACTCCTGCTTCTTGTGCCGCCCTGTCTGTTTACATGGGCGACCGCCGTGATGTTGTCCGACTGAATCAACACCGGTTTTCCTTGCAGGAGTGGTTCCGCCTGGCTTAGAGCATTTTAGATTGCTCTTAGTACCAGAATGTTTATGTGAAGAGACTTTTCCAGGTTCGTCCATACCCCCTGGAAGTTTCTTCCTTGTGTGACTGCTCCCCAACCTCTCAGGCTGGCGTCCGTGGTCACCAGGATCAAATCCTGTATGCCGAATCTGCGGCCCTCCAATAGATGAGCCTTTTGCAACCACCACAGAAGATATACCCTTGTCCTTGGCGACAGGGTTATTCGCAGGTGCATCTGAGGATGCGACCCTGACCATTTGTCCAACAGATCCCTTTGGAAAATTCTTGCATGGAATCTGCCGAATGGAATTGCTTCGTAAAAAGCCACCATTTTTCCCAGGACTCTTGTGCATTGATGTACAGACACCTTTCCTGGTTTTAGGAGGTTCCTGACAGGTCGGATAACTCCTTGGCTTTTTCCTCGGGAAGAAAAACCTTTTTCTGAACCGTGTCCAGAATCATCCCTAGGAACAGCAGACGTATCGTCGGAAAACAGCTGCGATTCTTGGAATATTTAGAATCCAGTCGTGCCGTCGAAGAACTACTTTAGATAGTGCTCTTCCGACCTCCAACTGTTCTCTGGAACTTGCCCTTTTTAGGTCGTGCAAGTAAGGGATAATTTAGATGCCTTTTTTCTTTGAAGAAACATCTTTTCGGCCATTACCTTGGTAAAAAGGCCCGGGGTGCCGTGGATAATTCAAACGGCATCGTCTGAAACTGATATTGACAGTTCTGTACCACGAACCAGAGGTACCCTTGATGAGAAGGACAAAATTTGGACATGGAGGTAATCCTTGATGTCCAGGGACACCATATAGTCCCCTTTTTTCCGGTTCGCTATCACTGCTCTGAGTGACTTTATCTCGATTTGAACCTTTTATGTAAGTGTTCAAAACATTTTAGATTTAGACTATGTGTCACCAAGCCGTCTGGCTTCAGTACCACAATATAGTGTGGAAAAATAATACCCTTTTCCTTGTCGTAGGAGGGGTACTTTGATTATCACCTGCTGGATATACAGCTTGTGAATTGTTTCCAATGCTGCCTCCCTGTCGGAGGGAGCCGTTGGTAAAGCAGACTTCAGGAACCTGCGAGGAGAAGATGTCTCGACTCTCCAATCTTTACCCCTGGGATAATACTCGTACGATCTAGGGGTCAACTTGCGAGTGATCCCACTGCGCCTGAGACTACCCCCCCACCTTGAGTCCGCTTGCACGGCCCCAGCGTCATGCTGAGGACTTGGCAGACGCGGTGGAGGGCTTCTTTTCCTGGGAAAGGGCTGCCTGCTGCAGTCTACTTCCCTTACCTCTATGTCTGGGCAGATATGACTGGCCTTTTGCCTGCATGCCCTCATGGGAAAGGAAAGATTGAGGCTGAAAAGACGGTGTCTTTTTTAGCTGAGATGTAACTTGGGGTAAAAAAGGTTGGATTTCCCAGCTGTTGCTGTGGTCCCCAGGTCCGATGGACCGACCCCCAAATAACTCCTTCCCTTTATACAGCAATACTTCCATCTGCCGTATGGGATCTGTATCACCTGACCACTGTCGTGTCCCTGACATCTTCTGGGAGATATGGACAACGCACTTATCTTGATGCCAGAGAGCAAATATCCCTCTGTGCATCTCACATACATATATATAGAATGCATCCTATTAAATGCTGTACATGAATAAAATATTTTCAGTCAGGGAATCCGACCAAGCCAACCCAGCACTGCATCTCCAGGCTGATGGCGATCGCTGGTCGCAGTATAACCACCGTATGTGTGTATATACTTTTTAGGATATTTTTCCAGCTTCCTATCAGCTGGCTCCTTGAGGGCGGCCGTATCTGGAGACGGTAACGCCACTTGATAAGCGTGTGAGCGCCTTATCACCCTAAGGGGTGTTTCCCAACGTACCCTAATTTCTGGCGGGAAAGGGTATAACGCCAATATTTGCTATCGGGGTAACCCTACGCATCATCACACACTTCATTTTATTTTATCTGATTCAGGAAAAACTACAGGTAGTTTTTTCACTCCCACATAATACCCTTTCTTGTGGTACTTGTAGTATCAGAAACACGTAACACCTCCTTCATTGCCCTTAACGTGTGGCCCTAATGAGAAATACGTTTGTTTATTCACCGTCGACACTGTATTCAGTGTCCGTGTCTGTGTCTGTGTCGACCGACTGAGGTAAATGGGCGTTTTTTAAAAACCCCTGACGGTGTTTCTGAGACGCCTGGACCGGTCCTAATAGATTGTCGGCCGTCTCATGTCGTCAACCGACCTTGCAGCGTGTTGACATTCTCACGTAATTCTCTAAATAAGCCATCCATTCCGGTGTCGACTCCCTAGAGAGTGACATCACCATTACAGGCAATTTCTCCGCCTCCTCACCAACATCGTCCTCATACATGTCGACACACACGTACCGACACACAGCACACACACCGGGAATGCTCTGACAGAGGACAGGACCCACTAGCCCTTTGGGGAGACAGAGGGAGAGTCTGCCAGCACACACCAAAAACGCTATAATTATATAGGGACAACCTTATATAAGTGTTTCTCCCTTATAGCATCTTTTATATATATACAATATCGCCAAAATCAGTGCCCCCCCTCTCTGTTTTAACCCTGTTTCTGTAGTGCAGTGCAGGGGAGAGCCTGGGAGCCTTCTCTCCAGCTTTTCTGTGAGAGAAAATGGCGCTGTGTGCTGAGGAGATAGGCCCCGCCCCTTTTTCGGCGGGCTCGTCTCCCGCTATTTTTGAAGTTAGGCAGGGGTTAAATATCTCCATATAGCCTCTGTGGGCTATATGTGAGGTATTTTTTGCCTCTAATAAGGTTTTTATTTGCCTCTCAGAGCGCCCCCCCCAGCGCTCTGCACCCTCAGTGACTGTTGTGTGAAGTGTGCTGAGAGGAAAATGGCGCACAGCTGCAGTGCTGTGCGCTACCTTTATGAAGACTCAGGAGTCTTCAGCCGCCGATTTTGGACCTCTTCTCTCTTCAGCGTCTGCAAGGGGGCCGGCGGCGCGGCTCCGGTGACCATCCAGGCTGTACCTGTGATCGTCCCTCTGGAGCTAGTGTCCAGTAGCCAAGCAGCAAATCCACTCTGCACGCAGGTGAGTTCACTACTTCTCCCCTAAGTCCCTCGTTGCAGTGATCCTGTTGCCAGCAGGACTCACTGTAAAGTAAAAAACCTAAGCTAAACTTTCTCTAAGCAGCTCTTTAGGAGAGCCACCTAGATTGCACCCTTCTCGTTCGGGCACAAAATCTAACTGGAGTCTGGAGGAGGGTCATAGGGGGAGGAGCCAGTGCACACCACCTGATCTGGTAAAAGCTTTACTTTTTTGTGCCCTGTCTCCTGCGGAGCCGCTATTCCCCATGGTCCTTTCAGGAACCCCAGCATCCACTTAGGACGATAGAGAAATTACATGCGTATGTATATATATATATATATATATCTGAATGAGAGTGAGGACTGTTTACAGTCATTATGTTATCAGCCTCATCTAGTGGTCAGCACACAAGTACTGCAGCTCAATTGTGAACCTGACAGCCCACCATAGCAAGGTTCTCAGGGTATTCTGGATAATTCCCTGAAGGCATCCATTTTCTTACTTCCCTCATGGTCCCAGCCAGACATGACACATGTGCTCACCCTCAGTATAAAATTCGATGGTGAGTTTCTCATCTCTGAATCTGCCATCTGCTGACAGTTATGTATGCTAGCTGTATTGCTGTACACTCTTGCCAATACTTTGCATATGTTATTTCATGTTGTCTGCACAGTAGATAGTTCATGTTTCTGCATCTTACATGTTATGTTAGCATTGCATCCTATCTCTGCATATTGCAATTGCAATCTATCATTTATTTCTACAGTTTTACCTATTTCCTCTATTGCATAATAAACACCATTCTTCAGATCATCACATGTGATTGGAATTATTGAAAAGTAGAGGTGGTTACACTATCTGTCTGAATTTGGTTAAGAAACATCATAGTGAAGGCAGAACGAGGGTGCTTGGGCACCTAAGCGGTGATGGTGTATATGGTATATATAGCGGTGGTGGTATAAATGAATAATTGTGCAAATGTTTCATGCTTTCTGCACTGTGGATACATTGCTACTTTTTGTGTCCCTTTCTTGTGTAAAATACATAGATCACCTAGTTCATCACTGCTGCAGGTACAGCAGCTTTGTGTACCCATCTCCCTCCCTCCAGTTGTGCTAATCAGTGCAATTAAGGATGATGCAAAGGCTCTAGGGGATCTAATTGGAGCGACAAAAGATGCAGCAGGGTCCGGGGAGCCCGGTGTGCATCTGTGGCTGAGGGACGCTGGAGGAGACAGACCCACATGAAGCCTGTGCAGTAGCGCATCTTGCAGGACAGCTGTGAGAGCCTCGTGGGTTCTATATCTAGCCAGCTCTGGATGGAGGCAGTGCAGAGCAGACTGCTGCCTCTCAAATGTTTGGGGGGTTTCTGAGACCCCCCTTGTCCCCCATTCCGACACCTATGCCACCTTGCCATATTATGTTATGGACATGCTACAAGTTGTTGCCTTACCAATTCACAACTGGTATCAAATAATAGCAATAAGTTGACCTTCAAAAAGTACTCGGACCATAATCAAATATGCTTAACAACAAAAGCAGACACATTTATGTTTTATGGAAAAGTACAAAAAAAAAAAAAAAAGAGACACTAACCTTATCGGTTGGATCCTCTAATGGAGTACTTGAACTAGACACTGCATGAGGTATTTCTGAGTGTGGTAGGTTTATTTCATCTATGGACTGACTCGCTTGATACTGCGCCAACAATTCCTAAAATAAAACTTTCAAGAATTACCATCATTCTTAAATGTGGACAAAAATATTTTCTCTTTGGTGCTTAAAAGCAGGGCCTGACATGCATACCCATACATGTACATATATGCTAGTTCTGCAGGCAGTTTTTTTTTACTCTTCTTGTTCCATTGTGGTGCATTGAAAACATGTTCGCTCATTCGGCCGTCTCAATGGAAATGGACTAACTAAATGCCCAATAGTGGCTATAATGAGTTGTTATGCCATCTTTGTACCCCCCCTCCTCCCCACTCCCATTCATGTTAATTATGCATTCATTTGCAATTGGGTTGCAGACAATATGTACATGTAGTCTGCTACGCCACAGCAATATCAATTGGTTTGCTTCCACAGAGATTCAGATGTCTCGATAGCTATATGATCAAAGCAGGGAGCCCCTGAAATGCCCAGATCCCATGTAGTTATCATTCTGAGACACTTGTAATCAGCTTAATGACAATGGAGTATCTATAATGGGCGCAAGATGTTCAGCGCACACAGGTTCCTGGAACTAGGGAGGAAGACAATGCACACTCATTTTATTATACTTAACCCCCCCATCCACCCAATGGCTGGTGCCGAGACAGAAATCACAGGAAAAATGGTGGAGCAGCCATTTTCCCAGTGATTTTGCATGCACAGTAGAGATGTCTGCGGGAATGAGCCGCAGGCGCCATGTTTCCAAAGACCTGCACATGCACAGTAGCCCCTGGCTCAAAGACAGTCTACACAGCGCTGCGGCCGCGGCCAGAGAGGAGGGGGCCGGTAGGAGACTGAACCTGGGCCCTCTCTTAATACACCCCTGCTTCATGATTAATGGAATTCTGGCATAATCCGCTGCTGGTACTTGGGAGAGTGTTTACTTTATCCATTACCATTATAGTGTGGCTGGTAGTATCAGATTAAGCAGCCAACACCAAACCAACATGAAGCTGGTTTCTACGATCATGGGGAGATTGCAGCTCTCTATACTGGTGATAGATTTCAGGATGTAGAATTCCCCACTGCCTTTCCAATAGGTCCTGAGGATTTTTCATATCAATTCTGGCCTTAGTGTACAGTACACAGATGACACCTCTGTCCTGACCATTATACTTTTTAAACCCCTTTTGGTGTTTAGCGGTGTACATAATACATGAGCAGTTACAACATTCTTTAGAGACCTTGCCCCAGTCCCATTCTTTGGAGTCTCTTTTCTCATATCTATTGCATTGCAAATGTTGGTGTACCTAGAAAAAGATAGATAATTGTGCAACAGGATTCTAATATAAAGAAACATACAAAAATGATAAATTATTACTAAAGGGTATCACGTTTGATAAGAACCACCCCAGGGTGATTGTGTTGTTTTTTTTGAGGAATTTGAGGGATGGGAATAAAGTAATCTATCTTTTGATTATGTATTTTAGCATTCACATTCATTTTAATGGAGTTTCTACATGTATGCACATGTTTAAAACCCCATATGCAATGGTGTTTCTGTATGCATTGCACATGCTGAAACCCACGTTGAAAAGACTGTGAAAGCTCTGAACTGCTTGGTTGCATCAATGAATTAGAATGCATAAACTACAGCCCAACAGCATATAAATGGTACATGGAATGCGATCAGATGCACAAAATGCCTGTGATTTATGTGTATTCTCACCTGCAACAATTATTGATAAGGGGTCTAAAACATTCTATATTACCTTGTAATTCAATGAAAGTACAAATAAGAATATACCTGTATGTGCTTTTCATCATCGAAGAAAAACCTCAAGCGAGCAGTTTGCAGTTTATGGCGCTCAAGTTTCCAGAGAGCTCTCTGCTCTTTCCGAGTGGCTTCTTCTGACAATTGGCTGTAGTGCTCTATGAGTTCCTGTCTGTTGGAGAAAGCACAGGTACAAATGGCTGTCTCTTTTTTATGTGCATGAAGAAAATAAAAAAAAGGAATTAAGCAGTTAACTTGGTCTGTACAGATTGCATTTTAAATAAATAAAAATTAACTAATGGTATTGTTTTCTTTTATTGGAAATCGATATGTGTGGCGTGACATTACAGTGGCACAAATTCATTTGATATCAATACTTGAGAAAAAAATAAGGCTAACATAATGATGGGAGTAAAGTTCTCCTTCCTTACTCTCCACAATGGAATACGGTCCTCTCCCCATCCTAACTGGATGTGGCAATTACAGATCCCAGCCAGAGGGTTATGAAACTCTGCTGTTATTCTAGCTAGACCTGCACAGGACTCCACTATGGCAGAATTCCGGCAGTGACAGCAGCAGCACAATTTGCCATATTGTCTACAAGCCCAAATCACAACGTAACCTGTTCTAGATGTTTATGAGTGCAATCCACGATATATATGACAAATTTGTATATCATAAAGACAATTCACCCCTAGGACAGGAAACGGCATAGAATACCTGTAATGAGCATCATAAGGCGTAAAGTGGCTGATGTATTAAGCCTGGAGAAGTGATAAAGCAGTGATAAGCACAAGGTGATAATGCACCAGAAATCATTAGCATTTGAATAATGACAGTTAGGAGCTGACTGGCTGGTGCATTATCACCTCCCACTTATCACTGCTTTATCCCTCCTCTTTTCCTTCTCCAGGCTTAATACATCTGCCCCAATGTTGCATAAGGGCAACTCTGTATATCATGTGCTCAACATGTGAACATTAAGCAGATGATACATAGACAGCTGCATATGAGGATATTAATAGCACAATATTTCTATTAGTCTGAAGAGATTTCTGGTAGGAAAGCATTTCCATCTAGATTATGTAAACTGCACAAAAAAAAACCCATACACTGATCTGTAACCATATGGTTACAGTTAAAATACTGTATTAATGCACAGGACACAAATGTGAATAACCATTGCATAAAAAACAACCCAGCACATACAGTAATAACTGAAAGCGTGTACCTTGCTTTGTACTCCAGTTCCTCCTCTAATGCTTTTAAACGTTTCTCACGGTCACGCAGCTCCCGGGCATAACTGAAATCATCATCAGCTTCCTCCTGTTTGGCCGCAAGTCGCCTCTGTGTCCAAGTTGAGAAAACAGTTTAAGTGGGTGACATTATAGCTCTCTTTTACCTTCCAATCATAGTACAAGTTTCTAGATTCAAAGAGCAGTTTGTAATAAACACCAAAGCAAATGCAGAACTGCCTAACTTTCCCATGCAAGTGTAACAAATATGACAACTAAGAAGTCTGATTATCTGCTATGTTTTTCTTACGTAAAAGACAATTTTAGTGTCAACTAATGACATAAGATGGCTTTTTTTAGTCTTTTAATATGTAATGCTGAGACAATCATGTCTAGTGAAACATGGCGGATTCCTGGAAATACTATATTTCTGCTCCACTCTACTTCAGTACATAATGTATAATCAGCGCATCAAGATAGCGTATTGTATCACCAAATTCACACAATACCGCTTGTTCTTTCTCGTATTGTTCTTTTAGCTTCATAAACTGTTCCCTCTTTTTAGTGTTCATGGAGATTTTCTCTGCCAACTGCTGATCTGTATAAAGAACAGTGAAAAATGAAACATGGAATAACAAGAGCTGTGATGGTGCTTGTGGAAAAGAATCTAACCTTTAAATCTTTCTAGGAGTTTCTCTGTTGTTTCCCGAGCTTCAAGAAATAGGTCCTGTTGAGCAATTTTTGCTTGTAAATCCTAAACACAAAGCGTAAAGCATTATTGTGAAGCCGCAGCTCATCACAAGAGTACAGTTTCTTGCTGCCTCACATATAGCGCGAATTGGTGGGGGTGCATTTCTGTTTTTGTTCAGTGATGACAAAAGTTTGAAACTGTGAGAATTGTTAACTTATTTTTTATAAGACAACGTACAAAATTGTGGCTAATCTTAATGCGAAAACAAAAAGTGGCCATATACATTGTGATAAAGACTGGTTTCTTTCTTTTTCGCAGTTAGCCAGCTCTCGCGACGCCTGGGACAAAAAATGATCAAAATACTCTTTTAGATTGAAGAAAAAAGCAGATCACCATTATCTGTCAGTGTGTATTCATGGTGTACAACAGTGGTTCCCCAAGAGCGGTCCTCAAGGAACACACAGTCCAGGTTTTGAGGATATCCATGCTTAGACACAGATGGCATCGTTAGTACCTCAGTCAGTTTGATTATACCAACTGTGCACATGCAGGTTTATCCCTAACTGCTGCGTTTCCTTAAGGACCGCGTTTGGGAACCACTGGTCTACAGCACTAAGGCTTCAGTCATGCAGCAGAGACCTGGAAGCTTGTCCCATGGTCTGAACAAATCTGTACAATATGGACACTACAGTTGTTGCTGAACTGGACATCTGTCCTGTTGCCTGGTGCTCGCTTCTACAATTTGACGGATAGGCAGGGGCGTAGCCAGAAATGTGTCTACCTTTCATTTTAGAATACATTACAATGAGCAGGTCCAGGGGCATACCTAGAAATATTGCAGGCCCCAAGGCAAACGTTTATAATGGCCTCTATGCATCACCCAATGGTGAAAAATGTATATAACACATGTAACTTTGGCAGGGAAGGTGGGCCCCCCTCAGCTCTGGGCTCCATAGCAGCTGCACTCCCTGCACCTATGGTAGTTACGCCCTTGCGGATAAGATAAAGTGTGTCTAAGATTCACAAGCATGAAATGGCAAATTCTTCTTCTTTATTCACATAAACATTCAAGGCTACCAAGGACAGATTTTTCATATTACGGGGGACTCTGATACGCATATGGGAAAGAAAATCACTATGTAATGCAATCCAAACACAATAGCATAAAGCCGAAAAGCTAATCAAAATGAATCAAATTCCTTATTGAGAATTCTGGTAAATGCGGTTGAAAGGTTACTACAATATACTAAACTGGATAATAAGGAATCACTTCATCAGATTTATCATATGATATACAATAGCGTGTGGGCAGAATTAGCCAGTAAGATACAATATATAGTGCTATCTACATTGCACAAGTTATAGGGTCTTTAAATGTAAAATCAAAAGCTATTTTTTCAGTCCCAACAAAATTGTTACATCTTTTTAGATGGATTCCTATCTTTAGGGGTAAAAGTTTTCACCAGAACCTCATTTAAGGTTTACCTTACATGACAGCTAAACAGTTATGCTTTCTTACACAACATTATTTTCCCAGATCACTGAATGTATTCAGAGCAAAATATAAAATCAATAGTCAACAATTGCAACATAGTAGCAGTCTAAGTAGAAGTTAAACAAGTCAGCCTGAAAACATTGTTTTGCATTTTGAGTACAAGAGATAATGAATAAGTCAGGGGTAGTGATAGATTTTGCGTCTAGACTATTTCACTGGCTGCGGACATTGGCAATGTAATCTATGTCCAACATGCTGAGTATAATGGTGCCCATACACTTGTGAGATATTAGGTGCTATCCTTCGATTTCGACTTAATCTGAGAGAGAAATCAAAGGATTGTATGCAAATTTTAGGTACCTTGAGACGCGATGCACGGGTACGCTGTCTCAAGATAGTATGTACTGCACTTAATATTTCTTGCATCGCAGTGCGATCACTTGTGGTTTTAAAACCACATGCGATATATAGCACAGCGATGTGTGATGGGCACACGCAGGGAGCGGCCAGAGGCCGCTCCCACTCGGCGGTGACGCGCCAATCACGTGATTACCATGCAATCTCTCGCATGATCGCATGGTAATCACTTTGGCAGTTCAGGTAAACTGCCGGTGCGATGCCCCGCGATTTCGTGTTGCGGGGCATCACACAAGTGTATGGGTACCATAAGAGTGTCGTCTTGTTTGTAGTTTATTGATGTTCACATGACTCTTGCATGATATGCACTGGAGCAACACCCTGTTGTATAATTTCCAGCTATTTCATATTGTCACATATTTTATGGGACAAATTTAAACATTTCAAGACATACTAGGACCGTTAATAAGGAAAATATTTTCTATTAAATATTCCAAGTTTCTGTACAAAATGTCAGACGGCTGCAGAACAGGCATATGGACTGAATTTGGGTTACCTTCTCCTGTTTGCTGATGCTGCTATACCGTGCAATTCTATCCATTCGAGCTACATAGATGGCGCAGTCTTTTCTCATTTCTTTCAGTTCTTCTAAGGAAAATGTAACAGATATTCGTGGTACTGGGATATCAGACCAGCAAATGTAATGCTGCATAAAAAAATGAATAGAGAAAATACATAAATAGTCTAAATAATTCAATCTCTATTTGGCCTCTCCACTTGTATAAGTGCAGCTTACAGAGCCTACTGACATTTGGGCTTGGCACCTACCCTAGGGCAGCACAGCTTCATTAGGTTAATGGTCTTCCCACAGATGTATATTTCATTAGCTAAGTGCTTCAAAAACACAGGCACACAATCTTCCACTTCTTTTGAGACCAAAATATATCCATGATTCCAGTAGCGTTTATCTGATAGAAAAATGACTTGTATTATAAATTATACAGTACGACGCACAATATAGGGCCTAATTCAGACCTGATCACTAGCAGGCGATTTTTGCACTGCTGCAATCAGATAGTCGCCGCCTACAGGGGGAGTATTTTAGTTGTGCAAGTGTGCGAACACGTGTAGCAGAGCTGTACAAACAGATTTTGTGCAGTGTCTGCACAGCCCAGGACTTACTCAGCCGCTGCGATCGCTTCAGCCTGCTCAGAACCGGAATTGACGTCAGACACATGCCCTACAAATGCCTGGACATGCCTGCATTTTTCCAAACATTCCCAGAAAACGGTCAGTTGCCACCCACAAACGCCTTCTCCCTGTCAATCTCCTTGCGAACGCCGGTGCCAATGGATCCTTCGCACAAACCCATCGCTGAGCGGCGATCTGCTTTGTACCTGTGCGACGCGCCTGCGCATTGCGGTGCATAAGCATGTGCAGTTTAGACCTGATCAGCCGCTGTATGAAAATGCAGCCTAGTGATCAGGTCTGAATTAGCCCCAATATATTACATACAAAAATAAGAGGCATAGTACTGTACCTCTATACCCCAGGAAGTCTTCATTGGCCTGGATCATGAATTCTCTACAAACATCTCTTAGTACACCGCTGTAGACCCAATCATAGATAACCCTGCACAAACAAGCATGTTTTGATAACTGCAACTACAAATAAACATACAACACATATACACACACAACAAACAGATAATCAAACTGGAAGAGAGTTACTATGCAGCAACATTGTGTTCTCCTAGTTGCAAGACAAGACTTTACTTACCTTACTTTTAAATCTTCCTCTCTAAGGGCCTGATTCTGAGGTGGATGAAATGTCAAAGTATGTCCAAATCAGAGGTGGACGCAAAGCCAAAGTTTGGGGATTTGAGACTTTTTTTTGGGACCTGTGCATGCATCAGACCTAAGCGTCAAGTTTGATTACAGATGGCAGTCGCAGTGAGGATTTGAAGGTCAGTGAGAATTTGTGGAGGGGGGCGAGTCAAATGTAGACGTGTCACTAGTCTGTGACTGCATCTGTGTACGCAGTTACAATGGCTTCGGTGACTTACTTCCCACGGGCATTCTGAGCAATCGGCTGCTTTGTATGCAAGCAGCGGAATACAGACTCCATCGTGAGCACTTCTGTACAAATGTGCGCGGCTATGAGATTAGCATATTTTCACAGAACCGCTGCATATGGAATTGCAGTTATGACAGGATTTACTCTCACCTTTGAATCAGGCCCAGAGACCATTGTAAATAATATCTGTGTAAACGGAGCTTGCGGACATCAGAATACACTAATTATGCAGTAGAGATGCTTCATTGTTCTATTCCTGACAAAATGTATCACTTGAAGTCCCCCTTTGTGCTCCATTTGCAGCCGCAGCACAACCTGAGATCAAGGATGTGTCAGGAATCACATCATCACAGCCTACTCAGTCAGTTATCCTTGCAGCTCTAGCAAGAGTGCAGGTGACAGTGGAAACCACTCCAGACCTGCGTGTCATTGTCATTCTGTGCATCACTATTAGTCCCCATCAGTGTGAGACAATCATTATAAATGTGAGAATGTATGTCTGCGTGCACGTCTGTATTAAGGAATAGATTACGTTTTAAACAATAAAATGTGTATAATAAAGTATAATCTACCCCTTACTTTCAATTATTAAGGAAATAAAAATTTACCTCACAAATCTGTAAGATGTGTAAAAGCACTCTGCCTGAGGCTGTACTATGGCTGTAACTATACCCCATCCCGTTAACAAAAAGACCAGACGACAACACATTTTCTGGCGCAGACGTAACCCCAAGGAGAAAAGGAATATAATCCAGACACATAATAGTCGTGAGATTGAAGCTATTAAATAACACTAGACTTATATAAAGCCTTGTTTCACCTATTTCAGGTGAGCATATTGCCAATTATCTTTCCTTTTTTTCCGTTTTATGTGATATTTCACAGAATTATGTGTTACTCTAAGAAGTGTGCTCCCTAGTCTAAAATCTCCAACTACTTGTAGGCAGTTGTGGATTTGTTTTACTTTACAGGTACACACTACATTCTCCTCAAGACTCCTCCTGCACTGGAGAATTTCCAATCTTTGCCCCATCAGTAAAATATATGCTTCCATGGCTGAGGAAAAAAACTGCATTATTATTATTTCAAAAATATGCTGTTAATAAAACTTTCAAATAAAAACTGTTCATCTGCAATATAAAGGCTGTGCCTGCTTCTCATATGTGCTGTCCGTATCTCAGTGTGATCCATCAACACTTGGAGTAAACTATGTACAACTGTCATAAGTGATACCAGACAGACTGATCAATTGTATATTAATTATCTCCCAACATTCTAGATTGGAGAATTGTGATAAGTTAGTCCCCATAACCCATCTCCCTATATCATGGCCAAACTGCCTTCTGACACACTAATTTTGAGCAAAGCCATCTTCCTTGTCAAAAAGACCACACCCTTGTTGAATTCATACAATTGGAAGCAGCCCTACCTTGTATATGGCTCACAACTTGATTTTAACAATGATAACAAGACTGGGTAGTTTTCATTGCTGCTGTTTTCAAGAGATTCTTTGTATAAATATGATAGTAACTTCACTCCCTGAAAAACAAACAAAAAACCCATACAGGATTACATTTGGGGATGCATAAATAAAATGTACAGATGTGTCCTCTTACAACTTTGCTCCATGCGCTACAATCCGCATTACACATAACGCATGAGTACCGTGTGACTCGGTAGCGCTGAGCGTCTTTTTCCGCAAAAATGCGTCTTAGCCGCAATGCAATGCAATAGGATGCACAAGCAGCTTAAAATTATATGCAGCATGCCTATATTGAGTGTGTGACTGCGACTGTTTTTGCATACAAAATGCTATGCTACAGTGTTTTAGTGGAAAACACTGTAACGTTTCATTTCGGATGCAGATAGAGCAGCTTTTACACAGAATATAGGCATGCCGCATATCATTTTAATCAGAAGTTGTTTGTGCGTCCTATTACATTACATTGTGTCTAAGACGCATTTGCACAGGAACATATGCAAAAAAAGACGTTCGTCTCTACAGAGTCCCACCACGGCACGAAGGGTTGAAGGGCTGTTTAGCGTGACTGCAGCAAGGATGTACGGGGACACATCTGTAGGCTGAAGAGCAGTAGTCCCTTATATGATTAAGAGAAATAGATTTATTTATACCATAGATTGGTTCTCTGGACATCAGCTTGTTAACTAGCCAAGACCAGAGGAGAGTATAGGAAAGAAAAGAACTAAACATTCAAAACCAGTCAAACAAATGTTCCAAGAAAAGCTAAATATAATAGATGCTCTGGAGCAGGGGTGGCCAAAAGGTAGATTGCGATCTACCGGTAGCTCGCAGAGCACCCGCCAGTAGATTGCGACCAACTTTACTAAACGTAACCAGCTCCCAGTAATGCGGCACCCCGGTGATGTCATGATGTCACCCGCAAGCTGTGAGGAGCCCACTGTCGGTGCTTCTCTTCCTTCGACTGCCTGGCCTGCCTGTCATGGCATGCTGTCATAGGGAGCTGCTGTTCCGCCTGGCTTCCTGCTCGGAAGGTAGTGTTTGGCGGAGTTATTGAAGTGTTATATGGGATAGGGGGAGAGAGAAGGAGCGGGGTCTGAGACAATTAAATATAGATTTTTTTGTGAGAGACAATTATTTTTTACTAGTATGGGGCAATTTTACTACTGTGTAGGGGCAATGAATTTTTACTACGGTGCGGGGGCAATTTGTTTTTACTACTGTGTGGGGCCAATGTGTTTTTACTCCTGTGTTGGGACAATGTGTTTTTACTCCTGTGTGGGGGCCAATGTAATTTTACTCCTGTGTGGGGGCCAATGTGTTTTTACTCCTGTGTGGGGGCCAATGTATTTTTACGCCTGTGTGGGGGTCAGTGTGTTTTTACTACTGTGTGGGGGCCAATGTGTTTTTACTACTGTGTGGGGCCAATGTGTTTTTACTACTGTGTGGGGGCCAATGTGACTGAGGTTTTTACTTGTGGGGAGACAATTTGTGATTTCGGGTGAGACAGCCCCTACACCCTGTGCAGTGAGGTCACACATCCTTTTTGTTATGCTTCACCCCCTTTTTGGGCATGCGTATGTGGCGCACACTTTTGTCCCACCTAGGTAGATCACGAAAGCTTTTCAGCTTTCAAAGTAGATTGCCAACTCCAAAAGTCTGGCCACCCCTGCTCTGGAGCATAAGGGAGAACATCCAGCGTTCATTAAGGCATTCACACAAATTGTGACACTGGAGAAATTACGAGGTCGTCTAAAATCTGTCCTCATGGGAGGGAATATTCAAGCAGCATGCAGAAAACAGCAACCCAAAATTTTCATCAATGGATGCAAAGGTATCAAACTGATAGAACTTTGCAAAAGTGTGAACAGAGAACCAGGTAGCTGCCTTGCAGTCCTGTACCGCAGGTGTCCCATGTCTTGCCACCTACAAAGCACCCAGTGACCTAGCAGAGAGGGTACCAATATCTTGCAAAATGGAATACCAGAGTAAGCCCATCGTATTGTAGATGAGATCCATCCTTCAATCGTTTGTCTAGTAGCTAGTCAGCCTCTTAACTCAAAATCAAACAAAAAGATAATTTTGTATGCTTGCTCTCTCTTGTTCTGTGAACAAAAATCTGTAGAACTCTGATTACATCAAGAGTGTGAAGAGCAATTTCTTCAGAATCCTTAGGTAATGCTAGAACAACAATTTCTTGATTCGTGTGGAATCGTAAAACACTTTTAGCTGAAAAGACTGTTCTGTCATAAGAATAGCTATGTCAGAATGAAAAACTAAAGAGGGAGGGTTTGCAGGAAAGAGCTGCAATCTCAGACAGACACTCTCCTGTCTGAAGAAATAGCAAGCAAAAAAATTAACTGCAGTACAAAAACTTAATGTCAACTGAATGCAAAAGGTTCAAATTGAGATATCTATATTCCCTTGAGAACTAACTTTAGGTCCCAGGGAACAAAGGGAGGTTGTATGAGCATCACCCATGAAGAAAGATCTGAAGAGACTGAAGAGAAATACGTTCCTTATTGAAAAAGGCTGACTGACTCAATTCTCTGTTAGTTAAAATGTTGGGTCTGAGTTCAAAACCCTCCTGTAAAAAGGAGAGTAAACAAGAAAGATGAAAAGTGGATGTTGCAAAACTGTTTTTTTTTTTTTTTACACCAAGATATATACACTTTCCATACCCAATGATATATCCTAGCTAAAGATGGTTTCTTGGCTTTTCATCATGGTTTGGAATCTATGGGAACCAGAATGACCACTGCTTTTTATCTTATTTTTTTTTCACACCCTTGGAACTGGAGGGAAAGGATAAATTAGTGGATAGCTCCAAAACACCATCATGCATCTTTTAAGAAAGCGTTTGGCCCCCTGGATCTGGAACAATATTTGTCCACTTTGTGATTCAGCCTGGATGCCATCATATCAACATCCGGCTGACCCCACATGCTCACTAACATGTAAAAGACCTCAGGGTGTAGGGACCATTCTCCAGAATTAATGTCCTGATGACTCAAGTAGTCCGGCTCCCAACTTATCACACCCGATATAAATACTGCTGCAAAGGCCGGAATGTGCTTTTCTACTCATATCAGGATGTGACTGTCTTAGTACATTACCTGTGCACTTTCTGTGCCATCTTGAAGATTTAAGAAGGCCATGTCCGTAGCACTGTTTCATAGGACCTTTAGCAGATGGTCCTTAAGTATGGACTGGGCTGCTGTACGATGGTTCACAATAAATGGGCAATATTAAATAGTTTTTTCACTGGCAACAAGTAGATGGTGCTCAACAGAGCTATTCAATTGTTGCTCCATACAGGCGCGATCAGCTGCCGGTGCCTGCATTTCAGCTCCCACCACCAGGGGTAGCGTGCTAAAATAAGCAAAACATGACCTGTTTGGGCACTGAAATGGGGATTTTCGCATTGTACCCATTAGTTTGGTCGGGTTTAGTTGCTTTACACGGATAAACCCAAACTCTCTAGTTGTGACAACCGCAATAATTAAGCACAATTGAATATCGCCTCCCCCATCTCCTGCCACTATAGACAGGAGATCGGGTGCGATAAACAATTCAATATCGCCCAAAGAGTCCCAGCGCATTATTTGGGAGGTCTTATTCTACTGGAGACCAATGACCCTTACTTCTGGCATGCACAACCCCTACTCCCAAACCCTTGAGACTGACATAGTTGGTGACAATGATCCAATTCCAAATGTTAAATTGTCGGCCCTTGTTGAGGTTGTTGATCTTTAATCACCACAGAAGATGATGTTGTGTTGCTGTGGATGACAGACGAATAATCAGAGACTTAGTTATAAGTGTGATTTGTTCCATTTAGATAGAGGAGTATATTCAATAAGTGTTGGATCCATTCCGACATGCATTTGTCGGAATGGATCCGACAGCCCTATTCAATGAGCGGCCAAATCAGACTGTCGGATTTGGCCATTCCCTCCAATCTGTGCTGCTGCTGTCAGCAGCTACCCGTGTGTGAGATCACAGGGAGCTGCTGGAGACAGCCACACAGCCGCATTAAGTGCCGGCCGGGGAGCGCTGCCAGGAGAGAGGTGCCTGGCCGGGAGGACGTCAGAGAGGAGCCGTGTCTTCCAGCGTCCGCGGCTCCAGCTGCCCCCGCTGTTAAGCAATCTCTCTCCCTCGCCCCGGGAATTCCCGGCTTGTCGGAAAAAAACAGCTAATATTGAATAGGTCGGAACCCCTTCAGACTTAAATATTTAGGAAGCTGCCGTCTTTCCGACAAGACGGCAGCTTCCGACAGCCATTGAATACACCCCAGAATCTCCGTTTGAAAGATTCTGGTAATTGTAAATGTCTATACAATTACTTGGTAATTGTGTAAAATTGCATGACCTTAAAAGTTAATACTAACTTGCTAGCGCTATCATGCACGAGCGGATGGACACACGCACACACCTATATATATATATATATATATATATATATATATATATATAATGGGATTTTAATACCTACAGGTAAATCCTTTTCTCTTAGTCCGTAGAGGATGCTGGGGACACCATAAGAGCCATGGGGTATAGACGGGATCCGCAGGAGACATGGGCACTTTAAGACTTTGAAAGGGGTGTGATCTGGCTCCTCCCTCTATGCCCCTCCTCCAGACTCCAGTTATAGGACCTGTGCCCAGGGAGACGGACATTTCCAGGAAAGGATCACATACCAGCTCACACCTCAAACACGCCGTACAACATGGCATTTAACAGAACTCCAGTCAACGGCATGAACAACGTCAGCAACAGGCTGACTATAACATAACACAATACGTATAGCGGATCTGAGGCTTTCACACTGCCAAATGAACCGGTTCCGAACCGTGTAGGATCCTTCTTTTTACACGGGTTGAAATACCGGGTTGTTTGACACGGTAAATTCATAATGGCGCTTTCACACTGCACCTCAAACCGGGTTGACACGGCTCAAATTCGGCAATATACCGGGTTATTTTTGCGATGTGAAAGGGGTATAAGTAACTTCCAGTTACTTTGGAACAGAGGTAAGAAAAAAAAAAACAGGAAAAACCCTGCACCAGTATTTGAAATATATGAGGTTGTACTCACTGTGGGAAAAGTAGTATTGCTCCCCCTACTGACTCCTGTGGCAAATGTGCCAACACAGCAAAGTTCAGCCAAATACCTTAGGGAATTAAAAAACAAACAAATATAAACACAGATGAAAATAGAAGGAGAAATGATAGATAGATAGATAGATAGATAGATAGATAGATAGATAGATAGATAGATAGATAATTTTTTTCAGAATTAAACTCAATATGCTATGTATTTAAATAAACTGGATAGATTAGGATGAATCAAGAAATATATGAATAGGATACACGAGATAGCAAATAGATTGGATGGGACAGACGACTGCTCAAAACCATGTAAGTTGAGGAAAAAAAACAACCCATAAAACCCCAAACTGTTTCCTACTTATTTATTTATTATTTATTACCAGTTATTTATAGAGCGCACACAAATTCCACAGCGCTTTACAGAGAATATTGCCCATTCACATCAGTCCCTGCCCCAGTGGAGCTTATACTTGAAACAAATGTAGCATTTCTGTAAATTTCACTCATCTGATGTTATCAAGTGAAAATTGTATACAAAAGGTCTAATAAATATTAAAAAGGTCTATTAAATTACCTTAACTGGCGTCCTAGTTTCCTGAATAGGAAGCCGATAGTGAGGAGAGATAGTGTATTTGGAGTTGATAAAACACATGCCCGGTAATACTGCAAGTATTTTCTAAGCCCGCTTTTAAACGCCTGAAAATGGACAGAAACACACTTGTTTGCATGTTACCTGATATGATGCACCAGCTTATCAAGATATCTAAGATATACATACTCCCAGCCTCCTGATCTCTAACTAAGGCTGTGTTATTCGTAAACAGATTCTGGTAAAAATATACTGCCACCAATTGCCCGCTGTATATTCCCATGCATCGTAACTGGGCGGGCATTTAAACTTGCCTGCCCAGTTGTGGTTTTACCAGTGCTGCAAGTATGGCGGTACTGCGTACTGGTAAGAAATTGCCAACCGGTACGCAGTACCGCCAGCCCGACCGCCATACTTGCAGACGCTCCTGAGCCAGGGGAGGAGAGGAGAGCACAGCGCGGAGCTCAGTCCGACTCTGGTCTCCGATGGCGGTGTGCATGTATCGTGTAGCATGTATCGTTAGCTGCTGTTGTTGCTGCTGCGTGAGGGTAGGAGAGCGCCGTGCTCACCTCTCCTGTCTTTCAGTGCTCAATCAGACTCCCGTCTCTGGCGACGGCATGCATCTTCTCAAATAAGGTGATTGGCTAACGAATCGGTGCCTCATTTGAGAAGATACACGCCGCCACCTGAACGGAGTTGGACTGAGCACTGAAGTGCAGGAGAGGCAAGCACTGCGCTCTCCTCCCCTCACGTAGCAGCAACAGCGACAACAGCATTGGTGAGCAGTAGGGTGGGGCGGGATATGCACTGTGGGGCATTTGTGTATCTGGCACTGCTGGGGGCATATATGGCACTGCTGGGGGCATATGTGCATCTGGCACTGTGGTGCATATGTGTATCTGCCAATATTGGGGTCATATGTGTATCTGGCCCACCATATGTGTATCACACCCTCATTTTCATTGGCCACACCCATTTTTTTTGCACGCGCCAAAGGCGCAGGCACACAGTACCGCTAAGAATTTTTTTCTACTTGCACTACTGGGTGTTACTGTCGGCAGCTTCCGAGCCCGCCTATTGGGCCAGTCGGCAGGTCACTTCAGATGCAGATGAAACTAAATATCTGCTTGATATAACATCATCGGCTGTGCAGCTGGGCAGATATGTCTGAAGTCATTCACAGACATCTCTTCTGTATACACACAAATGCACTATGCAGTATATCGTTCGTCTGTGATATATTGCATAGTGTGTACCAAGCATGAGTGTCTACAACAACCTTGCAACATTGGAGATTGCAATGATGTTGATGGGCTAGGCTGTACAAGGTTCTTATAAAATAAATGAAGTCTCTACTTGAGAGGCGCCAGTCAAAGTACTAGGTCAAGGGTAGCAGTGAGGCTGCCATCTACCGTTAATATGGCCAGTGTCAGGCGGAAGATAATACCCTTTCCAGGCTGCTATACTTCCTCCCCGCAGCTCTTCTCTGCCTGCCTCTAGGGCCCTCCGCCCCTCTGCACCCAGCTCCAGCCTCTACATTATGGGTCTTCAACCTGCAGCCCTCCAGCTGTTATGGAACTAAACATCCCAGCATGCCCTGCCTCAGTTTTAGCATGCCTTAATAGCAAAACTGTGGCAGGGCATGCTGGGATGTGTATTTTCACAGCAGCTGGAGAGCCGCAGGTTGAAGACCCATGCTCTACACTGTGAGGCTAGTTACTATGGGCTGACCCCTCCTATGGGACCAGCCCTATGCCGTTCTCACTTTCCACTTCATATGTTCTTCCCCCTCCCACCTTTGTCAGCTCCCCTTGGTCCTTCTACCCCTTTCCTTCACTGCACCACCTGACCTCCCGCCACCCTTCCCCCTTTTAATATATGGTTCAGCCGAAAATGTACCCTGTAGAGTCCGCATACGTGCCAGTGGGTTGAAGTTTTGTGACCGGCGGTCAGGAGACTGCAGTGATTCAGAGGGCTGTAACACAATGGCCGGTTTCTCCCGGATGGCAAAAAGCCGGACAGACTTTGTCCGGCTTTTTGCCATCCGGGAGAAACTGGCAGAGTCTCTCACACAGGACGGCTTTGAGCCGTGTGTGATGCTGTGCACATGCGCAGCATTAGACACGGCTTGAGAAAAAAACCATTGTGTGTGATAGCTCCCCTTCACACACACGGTTTACTGGCTGCAAAGACGGCCCGGCAGCCGGACCTTCCAGTGGATAGTTCCGGCTGCAACCCGGCAGCCGGGCCGGGGCCATGCTGTCACGAACCTCGGGCAGCGGCGACCGCGCTTGTCCCTGCGGGTGGCCTGGTCTGCCCGGCGCCTCTCTTCCCCTGTCAGTCTCCGGCTTCAGCGGCGGGTCGGCGCTGCTCTCCGGCGGCTTCCCGGAAGCAAGGGCGCCGCCATCACAAGCAAGGGCAAGGAGGCGGAGCAGGTCTGACGTCACCTGCCTGCTCCGCCAATCAGGCTAGGGCGGGGAATTTAAAATCAGATACCAGGCAGAGATCCGATGCCTGAGTATCTTCGTTTCTCCTGTGAAAGCTATGATCCAGAGCTCCCTCGTCCCTGCAAGCATCCTGTGCTTCCAAGCATCCTGTCCCTGCAAGCATCCTGTGCTTCCAAGCATCCTGTCCCTGCAAGCATCCTGTGCTTCCAAGCATCCTGTCCCTGCAAGCATCCTGTGCTTCCAAGCATCCTGTCCCTGCAAGCATCCTGTGCTTCCAAGCATCCTGTCCCTGCAAGCATCCTGTGCTTCCAAGCATCCTGTGCCTACAAGCAACCTGTGCTTCCAAGCATCCTGTGCCTACAAGCAACCTGTGCTTCCAAGCATCCTGTGCCTACAAGCACCTCCGTGCCTCCAGTTACCTCCGTGTCTCCAAGCACCTCGTGCCTCCAAGCACCTCCGTGCCTCCAAGCACCTCCGTGCCTCCAAGCACCTCGTGCCTCCAAGCACCTCGTGCCTCCAAGCACCTCCGCGCCTCAAGCACCTCCGTGCCTCCAGTTACCTCCGTGCCTCCAGTTACCTCCGTGCCTCCAGTTACCTCCGTGCCTCCAAGCACCTCCGTGCCTCCAAGCACCTCGTGCCTCCAAGCACCCCGTGCCTCCAAGCACCTCCGCGCCTCAAAGCACCTCCGTGCCTCCAGTTACCTCCGTGTCTCCAAGCACCTCGTGCCTCCAAGCACCTCGTCCCTCCAAACACCTCGGTGTCTCCAAACACCTCCGTGCCTCCAAGCACCTCCGTGCCTCCAAACACCTCCGTGCCTCCAAGGGTCTCCCAGCACTCCCTGTACTCCCAGTACCTCAGTGCCTTCAATACCACAGTGTCTCCAATATCTCAGTACCCCAGCCTTCATTATTTCTACAAGTCTTGTCTTACAGGAGACCTACAAGAATTCCTCTGGGCCTCCCGCCTGCCGTCTTAGTTCTGCATGAGGAAGACCTACATCCGGCCATCTCTACTACGACCCAGTGGCGGTTCCTCTTCCCGGTCATCGGAAGAAGCCCCGAGTCCACAACACTCCCAAACCAGGTCAGTGATAGTATACTCAGGCCTCATGGACTCGGGGGATCGGAACACGGACTCTAGTGCCATCCAGAACCTGGCTTCTCGAGTGCAAAGTCAGGAAGCAGCACAAGGTCAGGTGATGCAGTACCTCCAGCAGTTGTCCGGGCGTCTGGATCAGATTCAGGCGTCTCTGGCCTCAGTAATTCCGGCTCCTGTTCCAGCAGTCGCACCAGTTGCCGTTGCCAGCAATGTTCAACCATCGGCCGGTGTCACTCCACGCCTTCAGTTGCCTACTCCGTCCCGCTATAATGGGAATCCCAAAAATTGTCGTGGTTTCTTGAACCAGTGCGAGGTACATTTCGAGCTACTTGCACACAACTTTCCTACAGACCGGTCCAAGGTAGCATATATTATTTCTCTGTTGGAAGGTTCTGCTTTGGATTGGGTGTCTCCATTATGGGAACGATCTGATCCCATGGTTTCCAACTACACCAACTTCATCTCGTCCTTTCGAAGGATTTTCGACGAGCCCGGCAGAATGACCACTGCTTCTTCCGATTTGCTCCGTGTTCGGCAGGGCGCCCGTTCCGTGGGCCAGTACGTGGTTCATTTCCAGACCATTGCTTCCGAACTACGCTGGAATAATGATGCCCTGAGAGCTGCCTTCTGGAACGGTCTTTCCGACCGGCTGAAAGACGAGCTGGTTACTAGAGATCTGCCGGATCCATTAGAAGATTTGATTTCCCTTTGCGTCAAGGTGGATCTTCGGATGCAGGAGCGTGGAAGAGAACGTAACCGTTCGGATCGTTCCAGGTTCCGGAATCCTACTCCTAGGCCGGTGGCCTCACCTAGCTCAGATGAGCCCATGCAAATTAACCGCTCCCGACTGTCTCCGGAAGAACGACAGCGTCGTCGTGAGGGTAAACTCTGCCTTTACTGTGGAGCCGCAGATCATTTTCTTAAATCTTGTAAAGTCCGTCCGGGAAACGGGCAGACCTAGCTTGTTCCGGAGGAGTCAAGCTGGGAGTTACGACAAAAGCTTCTCCAACTTCGGACTGCTTGCTTCCAGTAACTCTAGTCTCCAATTCAGTCTCCAGGTCTTGTGAAGCCCTATTGGATTCCGGAGCTGCAGGGAACTTCGTTTCTTCCTTCTGTGCCCAAAGTTTGGGTTTAAAGTTACGGCCTATCGAGCGGCCAATTTCACTGACGGCTATCAACGGGACTAGAATTTCCAAAGGTCTCATAATGTGGCGCACGGGGCCAGTTAAGCTGCGGGTCGGGGCTCTACATCAGGAAGATTTGGAACTCTTGGTAATCCCAGAAATGCCCCATGATCTGGTTCTTGGAATGCCTTGGCTGAAAAGTCATAACCCCCACATCGATTGGAAGTCGTCACAAATTCTGTCCTGGAGTTCCTTTTGTCACACTAATTGTCTTACTCCTGTTTGTCCGCTCCGTGTTACCTCCAAAACGGATGAAGAGCACATTCCGGAGGCATATCAAGGGTACAAGGACGTATTTTCGGAACAAGCTGCTGACCTGTTACCACCTCACAGGCCTTGGGACTGCCCTATTGACCTTGTCCCAGGGAAGACGCCACCTCGTGGTCGCACATATCCTCTGTCTCTTCCCGAGACTCAAGCCATGTCGGAGTATATTAAGTCCAATATGCTCAAGGGATTCATTCGCCCCTCTTCCTCCCCTGCTGGTGCAGGCTTCTTTTTCGTGAAGAAAAAGGACGGGGGGTTGAGACCATGCATCGACTACCGCGGCCTAAACGACATTACTATTAAGAATAAATACCCCTTGCCACTAATCACAGAGTTATTTGATAGGGTTCGTGGTGCCCGCATTTTTTCAAAACTCGACTTGAGAGGAGCTTATAATCTTATACGCATCCGAGAGGGGGATGAATGGAAGACTGCCTTTAATACCCGAGATGGGCATTACGAATACTTGGTGATGCCGTTTGGTCTTAGTAATGCTCCCGCGGTTTTCCAGGGATTCGTCAACGAAATCTTTCGTGATATGCTGTATCAGAGCGTTGTGGTATATCTGGACGACATACTGATTTTTTCCAAGAATCTTGTCGAACACAGGACTCAAGTCAAAGAGGTGCTACACCGTTTACAAGAGAATCATCTCTACGCCAAGCTTTCCAAATGTACCTTTGAAGTAACATCTATTCCGTTCCTCGGTTATGTCATCTCGGGGACGGAGCTTCGCATGGATCCGGAAAAGTTGTCGGCCATTCGTGATTGGACTCAGCCTCTTTCCCTGAAAGCAATACAAAGGTTCCTGGGCTTTGCGAACTACTACAGGAAATTCATTAAAGGTTTCTCCACCATTGTTGCACCCATTACTGCCCTGACGAGAAAGGGTTCTAATCCTAGTTTGTGGCCTCCGGAAGCCATTGTAGCTTTTTCTCGCTTAAAGTTAGCTTTCACGACGGCTCCAGTTCTCCAACAACCAAATTTCGAGGAACCCTTCTTCTTAGAAGTTGATGCATCTTCAGTCGGGGTGGGGGCTGTCCTCTCCCAGCATTCCTCTGATAAGAAATTACATCCGTGTGGCTTCCACTCTCGTAAATTCTCTCCAGCCGAACGAAATTACTCTATTGGAGACCAGGAACTCTTGGCAATCAAATCTGCCTTGGAAGAATGGAGATATCTTCTAGAAGGGGCTAAACATGTGTTTACCATCTACACGGATCACAAGAATTTACTGTACATCAAATCCGCACAATGTTTGAATCCTCGCCAGGCGAGATGGGCACTTTTCTTTTCCCGATTCTCGTTCATTATCAAGTACCGTGCCGGGACTCTCAATATTAAAGCAGATGCGCTTTCCCGTTCACAGGTTCCCACAGACGAGGATGAACCTCCGGAGCGGGGTTTAATTCTGAATCCAGTTTCTGTCTCTGCTGCTTTAACTACTCCAGCTCCTCCTCCTGGAAGAATGTCCGTACCAGCTAGATTCCGCCCAGGAATACTACGGTGGGTCCATAACTCCAAGTTTTCCGGTCATCCCGGCGCTCAGAAGATGTACAAGTTTCTGCAAAGGTCTTACTGGTGGAACACCATGAGGAAGGATGTACAAGATTGCGTTAATTCATGTCCCCAATGTACACAACATAAATCTCCTCGTCTGCCTCCTGCAGGGTTACTTCGTCCTCTGCCTATCCCTGTGAGACCCTGGACTCACATTTCCATGGACTTCATCACTGACTTGCCCTGTTCCAAGGGTTGCAACACCGTTTGGGTTATCGTTGACCGTTTTTCGAAGATGGCACACTTTGTGCCCTTGACTGGTCTTCCGACAGCACCGAAACTGGCTCTATTGTTTATCCGAGAACATTTTCGTTTGCATGGGTTGCCACAAGAGATTGTTTCTGACCGTGGAGTACAGTTCACCGCCAGGTTTTGGAAAGCCCTTTGTTCAACTCTACACATTAAACTTAAGTTTTCGTCGGCTTATCATCCCCAAACAAATGGACAAACGGAACGAGTCAATCAAGATCTAGAGACTTTTCTTCGGTTGTATCTCTCTCCTTCACAGGACAACTGGGTGGAGTTGTTGCCTTGGGCGGAGTTTGCCCATAACCATTTGTTTCATTCTTCCACTGGGGAATCACCATTTTTCGTCAACTACGGGTTCCATCCCCGTGTTCCGGAATTTCCAAGCCTTCCGATAATAGAGGTTCCTGCTGTAGCGTCCACTCTACGACACTTTGGACAAATTTGGAGAAAGGTTCATGCTAATCTTAAGCAGGTTTCTGTTCGGTACAAGTTCTTTGCAGATAAGAAACGGCAAGCCGCACCTCAATATAAAGTTGGGGACAGGGTATGGCTGTCCACACGGAATCTCCGGTTGAAGGTGCCCACCATGAAATTCGCTCCAAGGTTCATCGGTCCTTACCCTGTGCTACAAGTCTTAAATCCTGTGGTCTGTAAACTGGGTTTGCCTGCCCATCTTCGCATACCTAACGCCTTCCATGTTTCTCTACTCCGTCCCCTCATACTGAATCGATTCCACTCAGCACTCCCAAGGCCAACGTCCGTAGTGGCAGAAGCTGGAGCGGAGTTTGAAATCAAAGCTATTCTGGACTCTCGTTATCTTCATAAAAAATTACAGTACTTGGTGGACTGGAAGGGTTATGGACCTGAGGAGAGAAGTTGGATTGGGGCTACTGAAGTAACGGCTCCTCGTCTGATTCGGATCTTCCACTCCAGACATCCGACTAAGCCCGGGAAGTGTCCAGGGGCCACTCCTGGAGGAGGGGGTACTGTCACGAACCTCGGGCAGCGGCGACCGCGCTTGTCCCTGCGGGTGGCCTGGTCTGCCCGGCGCCTCTCTTCCCCTGTCAGTCTCCGGCTTCAGCGGCGGGTCGGCGCTGCTCTCCGGCGGCTTCCCGGAAGCAAGGGCGCCGCCATCACAAGCAAGGGCAAGGAGGCGGAGCAGGTCTGACGTCACCTGCCTGCTCCGCCAATCAGGCTAGGGCGGGGAATTTAAAATCAGATACCAGGCAGAGATCCGATGCCTGAGTATCTTCGTTTCTCCTGTGAAAGCTATGATCCAGAGCTCCCTCGTCCCTGCAAGCATCCTGTGCTTCCAAGCATCCTGTCCCTGCAAGCATCCTGTGCTTCCAAGCATCCTGTCCCTGCAAGCATCCTGTGCTTCCAAGCATCCTGTCCCTGCAAGCATCCTGTGCTTCCAAGCATCCTGTCCCTGCAAGCATCCTGTGCTTCCAAGCATCCTGTCCCTGCAAGCATCCTGTGCTTCCAAGCATCCTGTGCCTACAAGCAACCTGTGCTTCCAAGCATCCTGTGCCTACAAGCAACCTGTGCTTCCAAGCATCCTGTGCCTACAAGCACCTCCGTGCCTCCAGTTACCTCCGTGTCTCCAAGCACCTCGTGCCTCCAAGCACCTCCGTGCCTCCAAGCACCTCCGTGCCTCCAAGCACCTCGTGCCTCCAAGCACCTCGTGCCTCCAAGCACCTCCGCGCCTCAAGCACCTCCGTGCCTCCAGTTACCTCCGTGCCTCCAGTTACCTCCGTGCCTCCAGTTACCTCCGTGCCTCCAAGCACCTCCGTGCCTCCAAGCACCTCGTGCCTCCAAGCACCCCGTGCCTCCAAGCACCTCCGCGCCTCAAAGCACCTCCGTGCCTCCAGTTACCTCCGTGTCTCCAAGCACCTCGTGCCTCCAAGCACCTCGTCCCTCCAAACACCTCGGTGTCTCCAAACACCTCCGTGCCTCCAAGCACCTCCGTGCCTCCAAACACCTCCGTGCCTCCAAGGGTCTCCCAGCACTCCCTGTACTCCCAGTACCTCAGTGCCTTCAATACCACAGTGTCTCCAATATCTCAGTACCCCAGCCTTCATTATTTCTACAAGTCTTGTCTTACAGGAGACCTACAAGAATTCCTCTGGGCCTCCCGCCTGCCGTCTTAGTTCTGCATGAGGAAGACCTACATCCGGCCATCTCTACTACGACCCAGTGGCGGTTCCTCTTCCCGGTCATCGGAAGAAGCCCCGAGTCCACAACACTCCCAAACCAGGTCAGTGATACATGCAGTGTGAAAGGACCTGTAGCCTCACACTGTTCATTACAATGCCGGCACGGGAAAAAGCCGTCCGGCTTTTTCCCGGCCGGTAAATGCCGGCTCGTGTGTTTTAGCCCATAGGATTGCATGGTTGTGTACGCTCCCATTAATGCGCGTGCAGCTAGTCATAATTGTGATGTGGAGGCACGTGCGACCCATTCGCGGGTAAGCTGACGGCGGCCACATCCGTAGATAGATCTGTTTGTCATCAGGTAGAAGGTGTGGTGGCTAAGTCCAGGTGCCCCTGAGGGGGCACAAGCAGCTGTTTAGGGGTGCCTAAATTAAATTATATCTTACCCCCATAACAAAAAAGTTTGTGGCACCACTGATTACAGGCAATCACCTATCTGCTGGCTTAACTATAGCTATTGTAAGGGATATATAAAGTCTGGAAACAGAACAGACCCTACACATACAGATAGTCAGGTCCACAAATATTGGGACATCGACACAATTCTCATATTTTGGGCTCTATACACCACCACAATGGATTTGAAATGAAACAAACAACTGCAGACTTTCCGCTTTAATTTGAGGGTATTTACATCCAAATCAGGTGAACGGTGTAGGAATTACAACGGTTTCTATATGTGCCTCCCACTTTTTAAGGGACCAAAAGTAATGGGACAATCGACTCAAAAGCTATTTCATGGCCAGGAGTGGGCTATTCCCTCGTTATCTCATCATCAATTAAGCAGGTAAAAGGTCTGGAGTAGATTTCAGGTGTGACATTTGCATTTGGAATCTGTTGCTGTCGACTCTCAATATGAAATCCAAAGAGCTGCCACTATCAGTGAAGCAAGCCATGATTAGGCTGAAAAATCAAACAAACCCATCAGAGAGATAGCAAAAACATTAGGTGTGGCCAAATCAACTGTTTGGAACATTCTTAAAAAGAAAGAATGCACCCGAGAGCTCAGCAACACCAAAAGACCCGGAAAACAACTGTGGTGGATGACAGAAGAATTATTTCCCTGGTGAAGAAAAACCCCTTCACAACAGTTGCCCAGATCAAGAACACTCTCCAGGAGGAAGGTGTATGTGTGTCCAAGTCAACAATCAAGAGCAATAGTAAAAGAATATATATACTGGCGCCGGCTGTTAACACCAATGATGGACGATACTTATATTAAAAAATTCAGTACTTTTAATACACATATAAATAATACAGTTAAAATATCTCAAGAATCATCATAGTTTCTTTATCTGTTCTTAAATCAAGAACCAGGTATTGATTAAGACCATTTGGATCCCACTTATGGTATATAATAAATGTGCAGTCTCCGGTTAGGACTCACTCCTCATTATATATGGTTCACTTGAAAAGATGGTAATTACCCGGTGCTTATAGATGTTATCCCCAGGGTCTCAGTTTAGCCGATGAGAGTCCAATTAGCAGCAGGGGAATAAGTCCGGGTTCCAATATGATTTTGTTTGTGTCCAATAGAGGTATAAAGTCCAGTTGTTACCAGGAATACCAAGTGGATCCAGAAGCTGGTGGTCAGTGTCCTTTGGCTCAACGCGTTTCGCTGGTGGCTGCCAGCTACCTCAGGAGCATATGTCACACAGGCAGCCTTATAGGGTTTATATACTCCCTTCATTATGTTGGGAGTAGTGGCACCTGATTCACTCATCATACAATAAATAAAACGTCCCAAAATAACATTAAAAATCCTATCTAGAAGGCAATCTTATTGGATAACATAAACTCTAATAGTTCTGTATCCAAAAAACGAGTATTATAAATACCTGTTTAATAGTGTAAACAGCAGAATGCACAGTAACATTTCCTGGTCACATGGCTATCCCCGATCACATGACTCAGGCAGCCTATAGAATTTTGTTTGATGTTCCTTATTTGGTCCGATCACATGATCGCTTCCGGTCACGTGATCGGCACAGTCTTTCATAACAGTAGAGGGATGTTCGTTACTTAGTCCGATCACATGACCGCTCCCAGTTACGTGGTCGGCATGCTCTCTCATATTGTGCCGCATCTCAAAGTGCAATATCATGTGTTCTAATCACATGGTCCAGAACGGACCTATCGTATCTCTGTCTTAGCAATAATGGCGCTGCGTTCCACTGGCAAAGTTTGCGTTCCAAACTGGCCCTGACACCAGGAAATGTCACCCCGCATAGATAAATATCATGTGCATAGAACTCCATAATTATCTCATGGTGTTGAAATTTATATAGATAGAAAAAGGTAGACATAGTTAATAGTTACAATCATGGTCACATAGCGTCATAGATTATATAGTTAATATAACTGATCAGGCAGGGTACATCTGAATAGTATTTAAGATGTAATTACATCATTAAATTACCCGAAGAAAATATGAATATATATATAATGAGATTAAGAGTAAAACCAAGCTATACACAAAAAGTACATAGTCACATACCATAAATGTAGTATTATGCATTCAGCATGTGTCCCATCGTGGAACACATACTTTATATTCACTCCACACATGTATACATATAGCACAGCAAGCGATACTCTGCACATGTACACACGTGTGGGGTAGAATACCTCATTCTAGTTTGTCAGGCAGTACATTTATATATATTTTTATACTAGCTCTTTAACAGGTGGAGGGGCAAGATAGGAGAGAGGACAAGAAGAGGAAATAACGGGGAGGGGGAATCTGATATCCCTTATAAGGTGAGTGGGTCTTAGTCATCTAGAAGGAGGTATACCAAGATATAAGAAAGTTCTCCAAGGGGGCGTGGCCTGGCTTTCAGAGTGAGAGGAAGCAACTCTGTGCTGCTCCAGAGGGCACTTTATAATATAAATCCCTACGGATTCCTATCCCCTTCCTGAGAGCCCAGGAGAGCCTCTGACACCCTCTTACACCCTATTGCAGCCACTGAGGGGGACCTGCGGAATCGGGGAGCGCTTTTTAGCCCTCCTGCGGGTTGCGGCCTTCCCCTCGGTGTGGAACCGGGACCTGGATTTTGAGCCGTGGCCGGATGGGACATCCAGAACCATACATCCGACTCCGCGAGGCCCCCTTGGACCCCTGAAAGGCACCGGACGACTAACCTGACTGCTCCCATAGCCTTCCACCTGCCGTACCGAGTCCCGAGCCACGGGATACGGGGCGGGTGACGTGGCCTGCCGAGACGGGGACGGGGCGGCGGCCATCTTGCCTCCGGCCGCGGAGCTCGGGAAGAGACGGGACTCCGGCCGGGTAAGCTGCTTCCCCCCTCCCCTCGTCCGCTACTCCCCCTACCGCTGTGAGGACCGGGTCCCGCCGCTGCTGGGCGCACCATCGCCGCTGATCTTCGATCGCGGCGCCGGCCGCCAACTACCTCCCGCCTCCGGCCTTGTGATAATGGAGGAGGCCCCTTGAACAAGGACCCCACTGCGGCCCTCACTGCCCACTGCTAGGCAACACAGGTGGCCACAACTATCTGAGCTACGGAGCGCACCTTAGCCACACGGAGCAGCGACTCAGCGCCCCATCCCCCCCCCCTCCCCCCCAAGGCCCAGACGACTGTGACAGAGCTTTATTACACTATATAAATAAACAGTTAAACCGCACAGCTTTGTATCCAGCCCTACTACACTGCGGCCGATCACTGGCTGGTCCGTGGCTGTGCTAACGTGCTACCCCCCCTTCCCCATTGCCTAGCTGCCGTGATAGACACAAGTGGGGGCTACCTACCAACCTACCTATCTTACTATATAACGCAGGTCTTATCTCACACCTCATTGCTACTTATCCTGCCAACTACGTTGTGAGGATCATGTGATACCTGTCTTATGCTAATTCATTCTGCGACCAGATTACGTTAAGGGGCCCAATATCAATAATACTTATAAAGCCGCTGGGAACCGACATCAATCCATCTCGCAACTGTGACATCAGCTTTGCTGAACCGATAATATCAATAGATACCCGTTTACTTTCTCACTCCACTATGTCACAGAGAAACCGTAAAACCCCTGCTCAAGCTAAACCTAGTATTCTCCGGGCATGGGAAAAAGCAGGCGCTATACCGCGCGGCTCCCCCACCGTAGATCCTATGTCGGATGTCGACGATGCTCCTTCTCCGACGACAGGTCTCACGACTCAAGACGTGGTTGCAATCGTCACTAAGACCATTCAAACGGAAATGAGATCAGTCTTAGCTGAATTCAGAACTGAACTCGCTGACCTTGGCACCCGCACAGATTCCCTGGAACGAAAAGTAGACGAGGTCTGTCAATACCAGGCAGTGGTCGAACAGGAATTATTGGAGATTCGCGCGGATATGGCCCAACAGGAGGATCACTTGGAGGATATGGACAACCGGAATCGACGGAATAATGTCCGGATTCGCAATATCCCGGAGGGCGTTTCTATGGAGGGCCTCCCAACCTTCCTGGAGGGCCTACTACAGTCCATGATTCCTGAGGTCTCTAAAGATTTCCTCCTTCTCGACAGAGCACATCGAGCACTGCGCCCACGTTCACCACCCACTCAACCCCCGAGAGATGTCATCCTACGGTTCCACTATTATAAAACAAAAGAGAAATTCATGATGGCGGCCAGAGAACATCAAACGGTCCTCTACTCCGGGACCCAGCTACAGATTTTCCAGGATCTGGCCCCGTCCACACTCCGAAAACGCAAAGACCTTACCGTTATCACCAAAGTCCTTCGTGATAACTCTATCAAGTATAAGTGGGGCTTCCCGTTCCAATTACATGTCACAAAGGATGGCTCTCATCATTCGATAAAAACGCCCACCCAGGGCTACGACCTCCTCAGGTCCCTGGGTATATCAGAGTCTCTTCCGGATGAAATTCGGAATCAACCTCTTATCACCTCCCCTAAAAGGCCAGGGGCTCCTACCCCCGAATGGTCTACTAAATGAGCGAATGGAACTACCCCTTCGGATCAGTAGATATAATGGACATTGCATATTGGTCCCTCCTCATTTTACCAGCATAGCGGCTTAGTGATATATTGTTCTGCATGTTTTATTTTTCAGGTTTTGCGAATTTAGCAAATTAGGATATTTTAGACTGATTCCTACATGTCGTTACATGAAGACCCCATCTTAATGATAGCTGCCTGTGTTGGGGTGGAACGGCTGTTTTACCGCCCCACGTTGGAGAGCGATACAGCCTTCTACAACCAGCTTAACCACTCCAGATTCTAGATTCTTAACATATTGCTACTGGTTTCTTTAGATTTCAATGTATATCCACCCACCTTGACCCTCACTATAGAAGAGATGACCATTGCATATCTAAATGTTCTCTTAATACTTACACTATGTTATGCTAGATTCTCTTTTCCTCATTAATATTGTTTACCACATAGAGGTACGGTGGCTAGATGGATTCTACGCGACCGTCGCTCCCGGCGTGTCGGTTCTGGGTGGTCCCTCTTTCCTGAGTTGATCTTATGCCTTGAATTGGTAAGGCTAAACTATCCCTTGATCATGAGGGGGCCGCTCGGGTGCCGGCTCTGGGTGTGACGATTGTGACTATTTTTGTTGATGTCTACCGCCATTGATTCATCAGAGCAATGTTGCAAGTTATATTTATGTTATATTTAAGATGGCTTGTTTGAACTACATATAAAGCTACTGCTACTGTTACCATAACTACTGATAGCAATGTCTTCCCCTTTCTTCTTACTACTTCTTACTCCCTGATCTGATTTTCCCACTCCCCTTAACCTGGCTCGCAGAATGTACCTCTCTTTTTTTTTCCTTTTACTCTCCTGTATGCTCCTCACTCTCATTGTGATGTGCCACTATTGGCGCGACCCCACACCCCGAAGAGGCGACCCGCTTGGTGTCCGCCCCTTCATTTCTAGACCCAACCCGTCTTTAGGAAAGGGTCTATCCCTTAAGTTCGTATTCACGATCTTCCCTACCTGTTTCTATTATTTCTTCTGTCCCTTCTCAATGACCCATGGTCGGTCAAGTCTGAGGCCACTTTCCCTATTGAGCCGTGCTATCTTTCAACCCCCATGACTTTAAAAGTCTTATCCATTAATGTCAATGGCCTTAATTCCCCGACCAAGCGCTCCATGGCATTTCAGTTTTTTGCCAGACAAAAAGCGGATATCATATTTTTACAGGAGACCCACTTTAGGGCCCCTCACCCTTCGTTAAGCTCCAAACGCTACCCTCATGCCTTTTATTCCACAATGTCAGCCAAACGCAGAGGCACAGCCATCCTAATCCATCGTGACCTACCCCTGGCTGTCCAGGACACAGTTCTCGATGACCATGGCAGATTTGTAATCCTCTCCGGCTCCATTAATCAAACATGCAGCAGGGTTCCTTTTTTAAAACATTCTCCGACCACCTTTCTAAATTTTCAAATTCCTGGGTTATTGTGGCCGGTGATTGTAATGCTACAATGGATCCCCATGTTGACAGATCCCGCCCAGGCGGAGGACCCTCTCCCCACGTGAAACTGTCTAGACTCCTCCAGTCCTGCGTCACCGCACACAATTTATATGATGCGTGGAAAACGCTTTACCCGTCCGCTAAGGGCTATACGCACTATTCCTCACAACACGACATATACACTCGTATCGACTACGTTTTTGTAGATAGGGACTCCACCCAAACCCTTCTGGGCGCCCAGGTGGTTCCAATCACCTGGTCTGACCACTATGCGATATCACTTGATTTTACCTGCTCTCATAAACCTTTCGACTCCCCGCAAATGGCGCCTTAATGAGTCCCTACTCCTTAAAACTGCTAATGTGTCCCAAGTAGAAGCTGCAATTCACCACTTCTTAGCCGACAACGTCTCCCCCGACATATCGTCAGCAATACTATGGGAGGCACATAAGGTTACACTGCGAGGTCTCCTCATAAGCCTCTCGTCTACCCAGAGGAAAATTGAGTCTAAACGGATCGCAGACTTAGAGACTGAATTAGCCTCTTTGACTCTTCGCCATCAGCGGTTCCCCAAACGCAAACTATACAAATGTCCCAAATTCTCACAAAGAAAACAATCCAGTCACTCTTGTGGATCCGTCAAAAGTTCTACGAAAAGTCGAATAAGGCAGATACTTTATTAGCCCGTCGACTGCGCGAGAAACGCACATTCAATCGAATACTGGCTCTGAGATGCCCTGACGGATCCACAACATGCGACCCTAAGGTGATGGCTTCTCTCTTCCAGGATTATTACGCTTCCCTCTATAACCTTCCCACCGAGGCCACTGCTGACCCACACCACATATCAACTATTCAACAATATCTCTCCTCTTGTCATTTACCAAAATTATCCACAGCGGACCTGAAGACCCTTAACGATCCCATTACTCACGAGGAAATTCTTATCACAATTGGCCAGCTTCGCCGTTCTTCCGCACCAGGTCCGGATGGATATACTGCCATATATTACAAAAAATTTTCCCATGCCCTTCTTCCTATGCTACATTCATTATTCAATTCACTGATGGAAGGGAGTTCTCTAGATGCAGCTACCACCAGAGCTAATATTATAGTTATTGCCAAGCCTGATCGGGATCCCCTGGAAATGAAAAATTATAGGCCCATCTCATTATTAAACACAGATCTAAAACTATTCGCTAAAATCCTGGCAAATCGACTCGCCCCTTACCTCCCCATATTAATCCACCCAGACCAAGTGGGCTTTATTCCCAATCGGCAAGCTGCCGATAATACTCGGCGCCTTATAGATCTTATTCACCTCTCCCATCGGGACTCCACCCCAACTCTGGTGGTGGCTCTAGATGCGGAGAAGGCTTTTGATAGGGTAGCCTGGCCTTTCATGCAGCAAGCACTACAGGCTGTGGGAATTCAAGGCCCATTTTATAATGCCATCACCTCGCTTTACTCTAACCCAACAGCGTCTATCCTAGTTAATGGTCTCTCCTCCCCGCCACTATCTATTAGAAATGGCACCCGCCAGGGTTGTCCACTCTCCCCCCTACTTTTTGCCCTAGTAATGGAACCGCTGGCGGCGAAAATCCGGCTGAACCCCAATATCTCAGGTATTTCAGTGGACAACCATGAATACAAAATTGCATTATATGCAGAAGATGTCATCCTGACCCTGACCGACCCATACACTTCCCTACAACACCTTTTTGAGGAGATCCACACCTACAGCTCCATCTCAAACTATAAACTAAATTCTGACAAAACAGAGGTTTTAGATCTACATATCACTCCACGGGAGCTTAGTCTTTTACGCACCTTCTATCCTTTCAAATGGCAAAATTCTAAACTCAAATATTTAGGCATTTATCTGACCAAATCCTATTCATCGTTATATGCTGCTAACTTCCCACGGTTAATATCCTCACTCAAAGCCGATCTCACTGCCTGGAACAAATTATTTATCTCCTGGTTTGGCCGCATCGCGGCAGTCAAAATGAACCTACTACCACGAATATTGTACCTATGGCAAACCCTACCTATTCACATCCCAGTTAAAATATTGAAGAATCTCCAACGAGATATATCTAGCTTCATCTGGGCCGGGGAAAAACCCAGAGTTAAGATTCGACTGCTCCAACAACACAGCTCGGAGGGCGGTCTTGGAGTACCAGATCTCATCCGATACTACCGAGCCACACATCTGGCCTCTTGTGTTCTCTGGCACTCACCTCCAGCGCAGAGAACGTGGACCTCACTCGAGGCGCATTCTCTCCATATGTTCTCATCCTCAACTCTCCTATGGAGCCCACCCCGCTCCCGCCCCACCTCTAATCTCTTCCTACCGACAATACGCTTTTCCTTGTCAATATGGGATTTTTGTACTCGCTTCTATCAACTCCGTTCCCACAACCCCTACCTAACTCCCCTATGGAATAATACGCAATTCCCGCCAGGCAATAACCACCTTGCATTTTACCATTGGACCGCGCATAACATTCTTTTTCTACAGGACGTTGCTCCTCTTTCCTCATTCCCATCTTATGCAAATTTACAATCCCGCTTCTCGTTCCCCCACTCGGTATTCTATCAGTTTCTACAAATCAGACACTTCTACGGAACAATCCCTAAACCCATCCACCCTATCATAGCCACCCCTTTGGAAATATGCTGTCGCGGCTCACACCCAACGAAAGGACTCCTTTCGCGCATTTATCGAGTGTTACTGACACACAATGTCCCACCCAAGGAGAGTCACGAACTGGCCTGGGAAAGAGAGGTGGGAGAGACCTTAACCGTGGAGGAATGGGAGGAGATTAGACAGGAAATCACCAAAAGCTCCATCTCAGTCCGTATAGCTGAAAACTCATGTAAATTATATTACCACTGGTATCTGGTCCCTACTAGACTACATTCTATTTATCCCACGTGCTCGGATGAGTGCTGGAGATTATGTGGATGCCGGGGGACCCTGCTGCATGTTTGGTGGTCTTGTCCGTTGATCCGCCAATATTGGAGACAAGTTCACAGATTGATTCTGGAGGTTACGCACTTAGCCGTCCCTGACTCGCCCCTTTACTCACTGCTCTCCCGCCCCATTCCTAACACCCCACGCTGCCAACGAGCCCTAACTAAACATATACTGAACACGGCTAAGTGCCAAATAGCCTCTAATTGGAAATCCGCGACCCCTCCTACTCTGACCGCTACTATTAACGCAATTTGGTACACGTATAAGCTAGAGCGAATTACTGCTTCCCTCCGAGACTCCTCAGTATCCTTTACAGAGACATGGACACCTTGGACTTTACACTTTAATGCTGAACCGCCATTGACAACCATTTAATATTTATTGTTTAATGTCTAGTATTTAACGTTTAATGTCTAGTATTTAACGTTTGATCCTAAATATCTATCATTCAATCTAGATTTTACTTACACCACAAATTTACTTTATATATGGCTCAGACTAGCCGACCTCCCCCTCTTTCTCCCCCTTCTCCCCGTAACCTACAACCCCCTCCTCCCGCTGTTTTCTCTTCTCTACGTTGTAATCTTTTCTACAACGCACCCTGCTTCTCTTTCTCCCCCCTTTCTTTTATTCTCTTACTCTAATGAATAGTTGTAACAATTTAGGTAACTTGTCTATACGGAGGCATATGTGATAACTACTGACTGAAATGTCTTTTGATCGCCTCCCTTATCTGATTATAAGGCCCTATTGTTAACTGACATACCTTCTATTTGTTACAACGATGTACTTGTCTATATTTATGCTTACAAAATCAATAAAACGTTATTTAAAAAAAAAAAAGAAAGTTCTCCAAACTAATATCTTGTACCTACGTTGAATCTCTACTGGAAAAGAAAATATATCCATATATACATGCATACAAATACATACATTTACATATCCTGCACTATATTGGACCGCATGTTTATATATCGTGTCTTATGGAATGGTATGGAGTTCCATATTTTCATTCAATCCACCATGGTGGAGAGAATCGAATTTCAGCATCCAATGGATCTCTCTCCAGCACAATCTATTAAATCTATCGCCTCCCCTCTGTGTCGATGTAATATGTTCAATGCAAATTATTGATAGACTACTGGGATCACCTGCATGGACCTGACTGAAATGACGGAAAACGCTATGTTGATTATATTGTTTTAGGATGTTCCGGCGATGCTCCATAAACCTAACATGCATTGGTCTTGTAGTCCTTCCCACATAATTGAGGCCACAGCCACATGAGAGAAGATATATCACAAATTTAGTGTCACAGTTCATGAATGATCTGAGGCAGTATTGTTCCTTCGTATCTGATAATGTTAGTGTGGTGGTCTTTCTAGGCATGTGTGTGCAAGTTATACATCGTGGCTTTCCGCACCTGAAGCATCCCACTGGTTTAGTGGGTAACCATTCCAAACCTATAGGTACAGATTTTTTATTATTTTTATTATTTCAATCCCCCAGATGACTGGGCGCTAATATAGATTTTAAAGATCTATTCTTTTTATATATAATCTGTGGTTGTGACGGTAAAATCTCACTTAGAATTCGATCTTGTTTAAGGATTCTATAATTTTTAGAGATTATAGTTTTTATTTCTCTAGCACACTTATTATAATTGCATACAAATGCAAACTGTCTTTCATTATCTTTTCTGTCTTTTTGACTCTCATTGGTCCTACTTTTAGTAGATAATAATTTAGCCCTATCCATACAGCATACATCTTTAAATGCTTCTTTCAGGAGTTTATCAGGGTATTTACGTTGTCTAGGTGAATCCATTAAATCATTCGCCTGTATAGTAAATGTCTCAAAGTCCGAACAATTGCGTCTCAGTCGCATTAATTGACCTTTTGGTATATTGTGCTTCCAGGGTGCATAGTGTGCACTATCATAATGCAGATATGAATTTGTGTTAACTGGTTTAATAAAATTTGAAGCAACAATTTTATCATCATGTATTTCGAGGGTCACATCCAGGAAGTCTATCCGTTCACTGTTATGAGTGTGAGTGAAGGTTAAATTAAATGTGTTAGAATTAAGGTAGGTGACAAAAGAAAGAATAGAAGGAATATCCCCATCCCAAATAATAAATAGATCATCAATATAACGGCCATAGAAGACCAGATTCCCCTCCCAGCCGCCACCCCACACCATTGAGTCCTCAAGATGGCCCATGTATAGGTTAGCATAGCTGGGGGCGAATCTGGTCCCCATGGCCGTTCCCATCACCTGAAGAAAAAACTGCTGAAGAAACAAGAAATAGTTATGTGAAAGTATAAAAGAAATGGAATCTATAATAAAGGCCTGGTGGTCCATGCTGAGATCGCCGTCTCCGGATAATTTTTTAGTGATCACATCAATTCCAGCTGTATGTGGAATATGTGTGTACAACGCCTGTACATCTAATGTTAGAAAATAATATGACTTTTTCCACTGAATTGTCGATATTTTAGTTAAGAAATCCTTATGCGCTAAGAGTAGTAGTATTGAATCCTTTTACAGGATAACTCTGGAAGACTTTAACAATCTAGTCAACTGTCAACAAGGGAGCACTAAATTTTCCTCTAATCTGACCAGACAGGAGAAAAAAGCACTCAGGGATCTCACAAAAGACACCTCCTTTGTCATAAAAGAAGCAGACAAGGGTGGGGGCATAGTGGTGATGAACAGAACAGACTATATTAATGAAGCTAATAGACAGTTATGTGATAAGCAGTTTTATAAAAAATTGGATAAAAACCCAACAGATCGATTACTGACAGAACTCAAAACTCTTTTAGACTCAGCTGTCCAGACGGGGGTCATATCCAGGGAGGAATATAGGTTCCTGTTACCCACTTTTCCCACATCACCTACTTTTTATTTTCTTCCAAAAATACACAAATCCCTCACGTCACCTCCCGGTCGACCAATTATCTCTGGTATATGGTCACTTACTTCCAATCTCTCCTTTTATGTTGATTCTTTTCTACAATCACGTGTTTCCATGCTGAGATCGCACCTCCGGGATACAACGGATTTCTTAACTAAAATATCGACAATTCAGTGGAAAAAGTCATATTATTTTCTAACATTAGATGTACAGGCGTTGTACACACATATTCCACATACAGCTGGAATTGATGTGATCACTAAAAAATTATCCGGAGACGGCGATCTCAGCATGGACCACCAGGCCTTTATTATAGATTCCATTTCTTTTATACTTTCACATAACTATTTCTTGTTTCTTCAGCAGTTTTTTCTTCAGGTGATGGGAACGGCCATGGGGACCAGATTCGCCCCCAGCTATGCTAACCTATACATGGGCCATCTTGAGGACTCAATGGTGTGGGGTGGCGGCTGGGAGGGGAATCTGGTCTTCTATGGCCGTTATATTGATGATCTATTTATTATTTGGGATGGGGATATTCCTTCTATTCTTTCTTTTGTCACCTACCTTAATTCTAACACATTTAATATAACCTTCACTCACACTCATAACAGTGAACGGATAGACTTCCTGGATGTGACCCTCGAAATACATGATGATAAAATTGTTACTTCAAATTTTATTAAACCAGTTAACACAAATTCATATCTGCATTATGATAGTGCACACTATGTACCCTGGAAGCACAATATACCAACAGGTCAATTAATGCGACTGAGACGCAATTGTTCGGACTTTGAGACATTTACTATACAGGCGAATGATTTAATGGATTCACCTAGACAACGTAAATACCCTGATAAACTCCTGAAAGAAGCATTTAAAGATGTATGCTGTATGGATAGGGCTAAATTATTATCTACTAAAAGTAGGACCAATGAGAGTCAAAAAGACAGAAAAGATAATGAAAGACAGTTTGCATTTGTATGCAAGTATAATAAGTGTGCTAGAGAAATAAAAACTATAATCTCTAAAAAATTATAGAATCCTTAAACAAGATCGAATTCTAAGTGAGATCTTTATTTATTTATTAACAGTTTCTTATATAGCGCAGCATATTCCGTTGCGCTTTACAATTAGAACAACAGTAATAGAACAAAACTGGGTAAAAACAGACAGACATAGAGGTAGGAATCTTACCGTCACAACCACAGATTATATATAAAAAGAATAGATCTTTAAAATCTATATTAGCGCCCAGTCATCTGGGGGATGGAAATAATAAAAATAATAAAAAATCTGTACCTATAGGTTTGGAATGGTTACCCACTAAACCAGTGGGATGCTTCAGGTGCGGAAAGCCACGATGTATAACTTGCACACACATGCCTAGAAAGACCACCACACTAACATTATCAGATACGAAGGAACAATACTGCCTCAGATCATTCATGAACTGTGACACTAAATTTGTGATATATCTTCTCTCATGTGGCTGTGGCCTCAATTATGTGGGAAGGACTACAAGACCAATGCATGTTAGGTTTATGGAGCATCGCCGGAACATCCTAAAACAATATAATCAACATAGCGTTTCCCGTCATTTCACTCAGGTCCATACAGGTGATCCCAGTAGTCTATCAATAATTTGCATTGAACATATTACATCGACACAGAGGGGAGGCGATAGATTTAATAGATTGTGCTGTAGAGAGATCCATTGGATGCTGAAATTCGATTCTCTCCACCCTGGTGGATTGAATGAAAATATGGAGCTCAATACCATTCCATAAGACACGATATATAAACATGCGGTCCAATATAGTGCAGGATACATATGTAAATGTATGTATTTGTATGCATGTATATATGGATACATTTTCTTTTCCAGTAGAGATTCAACGTAGGTACAAGATATTAGTTTGGAGAACTTTCTTATATCTTGGTATACCTCCTTCTAGATGACTAAGACCCACTCACCTTATAAGGGATATCAGATTCCCCCTCCCCGTTATTTCCTCTTGTCCTCTCTCCTATCTTGCCCCTCCACCTGTTAAAGAGCTAGTATAAAAAATAAGATTTTACTTACCGATAAATCTATTTCTCATAGTCCGTAGTGGATGCTGGGGACTCCGTCAAGACCATGGGGAATAGCGGCTCCGCAGGAGACAGGGCACAAAAGCAAGCTTTTAGGATCACATGGTGTGTACTGGCTCCTCCCCCTATGACCCTCCTCCAAGCCTCAGTTAGGTACTGTGCCCGGACGAGCGTACACAATAAGGAAGGATCTTGAATCCCGGGTAAGACTCATACCAGCCACACCAATCACACCGTACAACTTGTGATCTGAACCCAGTTAACAGTATGATAACAAAGAAGTAGCCTCTAAAAAAAGATGGCTCACAACAATAATAACCCGATTTTTGTAACAATAACTATGTACAAGTAATGCAGACAATCCGCACTTGGGATGGGCGCCCAGCATCCACTACGGACTATGAGAAATAGATTTATCGGTAAGTAAAATCTTATTTTCTCTAACGTCCTAGTGGATGCTGGGGACTCCGTCAGGACCATGGGGATTATACCAAAGCTCCCAAACGGGCGGGAGAGTGCGGATGACTCTGCAGCACCGAATGAGAGAACTCCAGGTCCTCCTCAGCCAGGGTATCAAATTTGTAGAATTTTACAAACGTGTTCCCCCCTGACCACGTAGCTGCTCGGCAAAGTTGTAAAGCCGAGACCCCTCGGGCAGCCGCCCAAGATGAGCCCACCTTCCTTGTGGAATGGGCATTTACAGATTTTGGCTGTGGCAGGCCTGCCACAGAATGTGCAAGCTGAATTGTACTACAAATCCAACGAGCAATAGTCTGCTTAGAAGCAGGAGCACCCAGCTTTTTGGGTGCATACAATATAAACAGCAAGTCAGACTTTCTGACTCCAGCCGTCCTGGAATTATATATATATATATATATATATATATATATATATATATATATATATTAATATATATATTTTCAGGGCCCTGACAACGTCTAGCAACTTGGAGTCCTCCAAGTCCCTAGTAGCCGCAGGCACCACAATAGGTTGTTTCTGGTGAAACGTTGACACCACCTTAGGAAGAAACTGGGGACGAGTCCGCAGTTCTGCCCTGTCCGAATGGAAAATCAAATATGGGCTTTTTTAAGACAAAGCCGCCAATTCTAACACTCGCCTGGCCGAGGCCAGGGCCAACAGCATGGTCACTTTCCATGTGAGATATTTCAAATCCACAGATTTGAGCGGTTCAAACCAATATGATTTGAGGAATCCCAACACTACGTTGAGATCCCACGGTGCCACTGGAGGCACAAAAGGGGCTGTATATGCAATACTCCCTTGACAAATGTCTGGACTTCAGGAACTGAAGCCAATTCTTTCTGGAAGAAAATCTACAGGGCCGAAACTTGAACCTTAATGGACCCCAATTTGAGGCTCATAGACACTCCTGTTTGCAGGAAGTGCAGAAATCGACCGAGTTGAAATTTCTTCGTGGGGCCTTCCTGGCCTCACCCACGCAACATAATTTCACCACATGTGGTGATAACGTTGTGCGGTCACCTCCTTCCTGGCTTTGACCAGGGTAGGTATGACCTCTTCCGGAATGCCTTTTCCCTTAGGATCCGGCGTTCAACCGCCATGCCGTCAAACGCAGCCGCGGTAAGTCTTGGAACAGACATGGTACTTGCTGAAGCAAGTCCCTTCTTAGCACCCGAGGCCATTAGTCCTCTGTGAGCATCTCTTGAAATTCCGGGTACCAAGTCCCTCTTGGCCAATCCGGAGCCACGAGTATAGTTCTTACTCCTCTACGTCTTATAATTCTCAATACCTTGGTTATGAGAAGCAGAGGAGGGAACACATACACCGACTGTTACACCCGCGGTGTTACCAGGACATCCACAGCTATCGCCTGAAGGTCTCGTGACCTGGCGCAATATCTGTCCCGTTTTTTTGTTCGGGCGGGATGCCATCATGTCCACCTTTGGTCTTTCCCAACGGTTCACAATCATGCGGAAAACTTCCCGATGAAGTTCCCACTCTCCCGGGTGGAGGTCGTGCCTGCTGAGGAAGTCTGCTTCCCAGTCGTCCACTCCCGGAATAAACACTGCTGACAGTGCTATCACATGATTTTACGCCTAGCGAAAAATCCTTGCAGTTTTGCCACTGCCCTCCTGCTTCTTGTGCCGCCCTTTCTGTTTACGTGGGCGACTGCCGTGATGTTATCCCACTGGATCAATACCGGCTGACCTTGAAGCAGAGGTCTTGCTAAGTTTAGAGCATTATAAATTTGCTCTTAGCTCCAGTATATTTATGTGGAGAGAATTCTCCAGACTTGATCACACTCCCTGGAAATTTTTTCCCTGTGTGACTGCTCTCCAGCCTCTCAGGCTGGCCTCCGTGGTCACCAGCACCCAATCCTGAATGCCGAATCTGCGGCCCTCTAGAAGATGAGCACTCTGTAATCACCACAGGAGAGACACCCTTGTCCTTGGATATAGGGTTATCCGCTGATGCATCTGAAGATGCGATCCGGAACCATTGTTCCAGCAGATCCTACTGAAGAGTTCTTGAGTGAAATCTGCCGAATGGAACCGCTTCGTAATAAGCCACCATTTTTACCAGGACTCTTGTGCAATGATGCACTTCCTGGTTTTAGGAGGATCCCGATTAGCTCGGATAACTCCCTGGCTTTCTCCTCTGGGAGAAACACCTTTTTCTGGACTGTGTCCAGAATCATCCCTAGGACCAGCAGACGTGTCGTCGGAACAACTGCGGTTTTGGAATATTTAGAATCCACCCGTGTTGTCGTAGAACTACTTGAGATAGTGCTACTCCGACCTCCAACTGTTCTCTGGACCTTGTTCTTATCAGGAAGTCGTCCATTTTCTTTGAAGACGAATCCTCATTTCGGTCATTACCTTGGTAAGGACCCGGGGTGCCTTGGACAATCCAACGGCATCGTCTGAAACTGATAGTGACAGTTCTGTACCACGAACCTGAGGTACCCTCGGTGAGAAAGGCAAATTTTTGGGACATGGAGGTAAGCATCCCTGATGTCCCGGGACACCATATAGTCCCCTTCTTCCCGGTTCGCTATCACTGCTCTGAGTGACTCCATCTGGATTTGAACTTTTGTAAGTGTTCAAATATTTCAGATTTAGAATAGGTCTCACCTAGCCTTCTGGCTTCAGTACCACCATATAGTGTGGAATAATACCCCTTTCCTTGTTGTAGGAGGGGTACTTTGATTATCACCTGCTGGGAATACAGCTTGTGAATTGTTTTCAATACTGCCTCCCTGTCGGAGGGAGACATTGGTACAGCAGACTACAGGAACCTGCGAGGGGGAAACGTCTCGACATTCCAATCTGTACCCCTTGGATACTACTTGTAGGATCCAGGGGTCCTGTACGGTCCCAGCGTCATGCTGAGAACTTGGTAGAAGCGTTGGAGGGCTTCTGTTCCTGGGAATGGGCTGCCTGCTGCAGTCTTCTTCCCTTTCCTCTATCCCTGGGCAGATATGACTCTTATAGGGACGAAAGGACTGAGGCTGAAAAGACGGTGTCTTTTTCTGCAGAGATGTGACTTAGGGTAAAAAACGGTGGATTTTCCAGCAGTTGCCGTGACCACCAGGTCCCATGGACCGACCCCAAATAACTCCTCCCCTTTATACGGCAATACATCTTTGTGCCGTTTGGAATCTGCATCACCTGACCACTGTCGTGTCCATAAACATCTTCTTGCAGATATGGACATCGCATTTACTCTTGATGCCAGAGTGCAAATATCCCTCTGCGCATCTCGCATATATAGAAATGCATCCTTTAAATGCTCTATAGTCAATAAAATACTGTCCCTGTCAAGGGTATCAATATTTTTAGTCAGGGAATCCGACCAAGCCACCTCAGCTCTGCACATCCAGGCTGAGGCGATCGCTGGTCGCAGTATAACACCAGCATGTGTGTGTATACTTTTTAGGATATTTTCCAGCCTCCTATCAGCTGGCTCCTTAAGTACGGCCCTATCTGTAGATGGTACCGCCACTTGTTCTGATAAGCATGTGAGCGCCTTATCCACCCTAAGGGGTGTTTCCCAACGCGCCCTAACTTCTGGCGGGAAAGGGTATACCGCCAATAATTTTTTATCGGGGGAAACCCACGCATCATCACACACTTCATTTAATTTATCTGATTCAGGAAAAACTACAGGTAGTTTTTTCACATCCCACATAATACCCTTTTTTGTGGTACTTGTAGTATCAGAAATATGTAACACCTCCTTCATTGCCCTTAACGTGTGGCCCTAAAGGAAAATACGTTTGTTTCTTCACCGTCGACACTGAAATCAGTGTCCGTGTCTGGGTCTGTGTCGACCGACTGAGGTAAATGGGCGTTTTACAGCCCCTGACAGTGTTTGAGACGCCTGGGCAGGTACTAATTTGTTCGCCGGCCGTCTCATGTCGTCAACCGGCTTGCAGCGTGTTGACATTATCACGTAATTCCATAAATAAGCCATCCATTCCGGTGTCGACTCCCTAGAGAGTGACATCACCATTACAGGCAATTTGCTCCGCCTCCTCACCAACATTTTCCTCATACATGTCGACACACACGTACCGACATACAGCACACACATAGGGAATGCTCTGATAGAGGACAGGACCCACTAGCCCTTTGGGGAGACAGAGGGAGAGTTTGCCAGCACACACCAAAACGCTATAATTATATAGGGACAACCTTTATATAAGTGTTCCTCCCTTATAGCATTTAATATATATTCATATCGCCAAATCAGTGCCCCCCCTCTCTGTTTTAACCCTGTTTCTGTAGTGCAGTGCAGGGGAGAGCATGGGAGCCTTCCCACCAGCATTTCTGTGAGGGAAAATGGCGCTGTGTGCTGAGGAGAATAGGCCCCGCCCCCTTTTCGGCGGGCTTCTTCTCCGGAGTTTGTGATATCTGGCAGGGGTTAAATACATCCATATAGCCTCAAGGGCTATATGTGATGTATTTTTTGCCATACAGGTATTATACATTGCTGCCCAGGGCGCCCCCCCCCCCGCGCCCTGCACCCTCCGTGACCGCTGTGTGAAGTGTGCTGACAACAATGGCGCACAGCTGCAGTGCTGTGCGCTACCTGATGAAGACTGAAAGTCTTCTGCCGCCTGGTTCCGGACCTCTTCAATCTTCAGCATCTGCAAGGGGGGTCGGCGGCGCGGCTCCGGGACGAACCCCAGGGCGAGACCTGTGTTCCGACTCCCTCTGGAGCTAATGGTGTCCAGTAGCCTAAGAAGCCAATCCATCCTGCACGCAGGTGAGTTCACTTCTCTCCCCTAAGTCCCTCGATGCAGTGAGCCTGTTGCCAGCAGGACTCACTGAAAATGAAGAACCTAAAAACTTTTTCTAAGCAACTCTTTAAGAGAGCCACCTAGATTGCACCCTGCTCGGACGGGCACAAAAACCTAACTGAGGCTTGGAGGAGGGTCATAGGGGGAGGAGCCAGTACACACCATGTGATCCTAAAAGCTTGCTTTTGTGCCCTGTCTCCTGCGGAGCCGCTATTCCCCATGGTCCTGACGGAGTCCCCAGCATCCACTAGGACGTTAGAGAAATATATATAAATGTACTGCCTGACAAACTAGAATGAGGTATTCTACCCCACACGTGTGTACATGTGCACAGTATCGCTTGCTGTGCTATATGTATACATGTGTGGAGTGAATATAAAGTATGTGTTCCACGATGGGACACATGCTGAATGCATAATACTACATTTATGGTATGTGACTATGTACTTTTTGTGTATAGCTTGGTTTTACTCTTAATCTCATTATATATATATTCATATTTTCTCCGGGTAATTTAATGATGTAATTACATCTTAAATACTATTCAGATGTACCCTGCCTGATCAGTTATATTAACTATATAATCTATGACGCTATGTGACCATGATTTTAACTATTAACTATGTCTCTATGTCTACCTTTTTTTATCTATATAAATTTCAACACCATGAGATAATTATGGAGTTCTATGCACTTGATATTTATCTATGCGGGGTGACATTTCCTGGTGTCAGGGCCAGTTTGGAACGCAAACATTGCCAGTGGAACGCAGCGCCATTATTGCTAAGACAGAGATACGATAGGTCCGTTCTGAACCATGTAATTAGAACACATGATATTGCACTTTGAGATGCGGCACAATATGAGAGAGCATGCCAACCATGTGAACGGGAGCGGTCATGTGATCGGACTAAGTAACGAACATCCCTCTCTCTACTGTTATGAAAGACTGTGCCGATCACGTGACCGGAAGCGATCATGTGATCGGACCAAATAAGGAACATCAAACAAAATTCTATAGGCTGCCTGAGTCATGTGATCGGGGATAGCCATGTGACCAGGAAATGTTACTGTGCATTCTGCTGTTTACACTATTAAACAGGTATTTATAATACTCGTTTTTTGGATACAGAACTATTAGAGTTTATGTTATTAAATAAGATTGCCTTCTAGATAGGATTTTTAATGTTATTTTGGGACGTTTTATTTATTGTATGATGAGTGAATCAGGTGCCACTACTCCCAACATAATGAAGGGAGTATATAAACCCTATAAGGCTGCCTGTGTGACATATGCTCCTGAGGAAGCTGGCAGCCACCAGCGAAACGCGTTGAGCCAAAGGACACTGACCACCAGCTTCTGGATCCACTTGGTATTCCCGGTAACAACTGGACTTTATACCTCTATTGGACACAAACAAAATCATATTGGAACCCGGACTTATTCCCCTGCTGCTAATTGGACTCTCATCGGCTAAACTGAGACCCTGGGGATAACATCTATAAGCACCGGGTAATTACCATCTTTTCAAGTGAACCATATATAATGAGGAGTGAGTCCTAACCGGAGACTGCACATTTATTATATACCATAAGTGGGATCCAAGTGGTCTTAATCAATACCTGGTTCTTGATTTAAGAACAGATAAAGAAACTATGATGATTCTTGAGATATTTTACCTGTATTATTTATATGTGTATTAAAAGTACAGAATTTTTTAATATAAGTATCGTCCATCATTGGTGTTAACAGCCGGCGCCAGTATATATATTCTTTTACTATTGTTTATTACCTCTAGGGGCTGACCCCCCCCCTCTCCCCCCTCTACTGGCTGTCGTTGACAGCGCACTCATATCTTTTCTAACAATCAAGAGAAGACTTCACAAGAGTGAATATAGAGAGTTCACCACAAGATGTGAACCATTGTTGATCCACAAAAACAGGAAGTCCAGATTAGAGTTTGCCAAACAACATATAATAAAGACTTTACAGTTCTGGAACAACATGAGACAAAGATCAACTTGTACCAGAGTGATGGGAAGAGAAGAGAAGAGTAGGGAGAAGGAAAGGAACTGCTCATGATCCAAAACATGCCACCTCATCAGTGAAGCATGGTGGTGGTAGTGTCATGGCGTGGGCATGTATGGCTGTCAATGGAACTTCTTCCCTTGTATTTATTGATAATGTGACTGCTGACAAAAGCAGCTGGATGAATTCTGAAGTGTTTTGGGCAATATTATCTGCTCATATTCAGTCAAATGCTTCAGAACTCATTGGACGGCGCTTCACAGTGCAGATGGACAATGAACCGAAGCATACTGCAAAAGCAACCAAAGAGTTTTTTTAAGGCAAATAAGTGGAATGTTATGCAATGGCCAATTCAATCACCTGACCTGAATCCGATTGAGCATGCATTTCACTTGATGAAGACAAATCTGAAGGGAAAATGCCCCAAGAACAAGCAGGAACTGAAGACATTTGCAGTGGAGGCCTGGCAGAGCATCACCAGGGATGAAACCAAGCATCTGGTTATGTCTATGCGTTCCAGACTTCAGACTGTAATTGACTGCAAAGGATTTGCAATAAAGTATTAAAAAGTGAAAGTTTGATTTAGGATTGTTTAATTTGTCCCATTACTTTTGGTCCCTTAAAAAGTGGGAGGCACATATAAAAACCGTTGTAATTCCTACACCGTTCACATGATTTGGATGTAAATACCCTCAAATTAAAGCGGAAAGTCTGCAGTTAAAGCACAGTTTGTTTGTTTCATTTCAAATCCATTGTGGTGGTGTATAGAGCCCAAAATATGAGAATTGTGTCAATGTCCCAATATTTATGGACCTGACTGTATAAATATTTACTGTAGGTTCACCACCATCAAAAATCATACAAGGTCACATACAGGAGAAAAAGGTCACCATCAGATGTGTATGAGTCTGCGGTTAAGGATTAAATTAATTTCCATTTAGTTTCTTCCTGATGACTATTACACAAATAAAGTAGCACAAAACAAGAGGGCTGTGATTAAGGATGTTACATTTAGTAGAGAGGTCAGTGAGCCGGTATAACTCTCCTTCACCCTCACATTAACTCTACAGTTCTCCTTATTTATACGTTTTGTAAATAGTTATTACAATGTTACTAAATAAGAGAAATATAGTTGTGCAAGCTATGTACACACTTGTGCCACCATAACAATGCAGCATAGAAATCCACACATCCTTCTAAGCAGTTAGTTTTCACATATTACATTTAATAATTAATTACCAAGAGACATCTTATGGCTAGAATTACCTGAAATACAAAGCCTCTGCTTTGTGAGGAGTCCAGAATAGTCTGCAGCGAGAAATTGCTCAGTCTGGTGTAGTAAGTACCATATTCCCCCACTTGTGCCAACAAATTGCCTATATTTTCAGGGGAGGTCCCAGAAACATATATGCCCTGTTTAACTACAAAGGTCTGATTGGACTGCAATAGAGAAGACAAAGCGTTAGCAATTAATAGACATCTATCCTACCATCCCTACAAATAGTACTTAATCAAACAAAAAAACAAAAGTAAAATATATCAGGGAGTTCTCCTGGTAAATGCTATGGTCATGCTTGTTGGGAGTTACAGTGTCATGATAAAGTATAATGCCAGTTCCCTTGAACCCTAAGCTGGGTGATATGTCGGTCCGATCCAGCAGATCAGATGACATATCGCTCAAATCTGCATATCTCGGGCTGTGGGTATGCCCAGTATGTGGGTGCCTGCGGTCGCTAGCGACATCGTCAAGTTTGATGTGCTGCACATCAAACCGGACAATGGGGGTCATTCTGAGTTGTTCGCTCGCTAGCTGCTTTTAGCAGCATTGCACACACTAGGCCACGCCCTCTGGGAGTGTATCTTCGCATAGCAGAATTGCGAACGAAAGAGTAGCAGATTTGCTAATAAATAATTCTTTGCAGTTTCTAAGTAGCTCCGGACCTACTCACGAATTGCGATCAGCTCAGTCCGTTTAATGAAGTAAGGAACATGATCTTTCCGTCCTTCATTATAGTTGTCCCAGTGTGTACGGGGCAATTCTGGCTGACGGAATGTATTCCCATCGTTCTAGTGTGTACCCAGCATTAGAATTGTCAGTATAGAAATGCATAATTTACATAAGTTATTTAAAAATAAAAAAGTGACAAAATACTGATATACCTGGTTAAAAGAGAACGTAGTGGATACAACACCAATGAGCACATTGAGAACATCCTTCACCAGTTCGGATTCTTTAACCATCACATATGCTGGACACTGTACAATCGTATTACTGAGGATTTGTAGAGTTCCTTCATAAATTTTATACATCTTGTCAAATGCTTCTCGTCCTGCCTCGGTAAGGTATGGCTCTTCTCTCTTACCTGGGGGACTATATTAGAAAATTATACATTTGCACAGCAGCCAATTTCACCCACTTTCTTTTTACATGAAGGACACGGACTCGGAAACCTTACGAAAAATCAAACATGGAATTTTGCTTTACTGCCATACATATTGTAATGCCTGAAATGTACGCACATATTCATGTAGAAACTTACCACAATTTATCCATTTTAAGGGCGTATCCTAGTAGTTGTGGTGAGTTACCGCAAGGTAATAACGGGCTTTTTGGCCCCATAACGCTATCGCGCTATCCACTTACAGCCCCGTTGTTTACTGTGTGGTAACACACCCATGATAACATCGCAGACTTATGGTTCGGTTCCAATAACGGGTCTCCGGGGGCTGGTTATCGGGGATTCTGTTTCACATAGCAGAATCCCAGATAAGTGCCGGCTTACAGGGCTACTAGGATAGCCCTGAGGGAATCCTTTAGCTATAACTCACCCCAGCTAATAGGATACAGCTTTAAGACTGTCATTTTCCTTAGCTCTACTCCTACAAATAATGTTCAAAATCTCCTTGTAGGGTTGTCCAAAATGGCTGCCAATCACACAAACAGTCTAACATCCCTCAGCCATGTAAAGGCACAAAGAGCAGAAGGAGGTGGAAGATATCACAGTACACAGAGCTCAGAGAGGTGTTCCAAAGCCATTAGATCAGGCTACAGAAATAAATCAAGAAAACATGGTACTTATCAAGATTCTTGTTATAGCCTGCCACGGTGTTTTAGGCTATTTAGAGATTTTTTAGTTTACAGTTTTGTTTATTAAATGTATATGCAGCTGTAATTTCTCTTACGTCCTAGAGGATGCTGGGGACTCCAAAAGGACCATGGGGTATAGACGGGATCCGCAGGAGCTTGAGCACACTGAAAAGACTTTAACTGGGTGTGAACTGGCTCCTCCCTCCATGCCCCTCCTCCAGACCTCAGTAAGACTTTGTGCCCAGGACTGACTGGACACTCACTAGGGGAGCTCTCCTGAGTTTCTCTGGAAAAGACTTTTGTTAGGTTTTTTATTTTCAGGGAGTTCTGCTGGCTACAGGCTCCCTGCAGCGAGGGACTGAGGGGAGAGAAGTCAGACCTACTTCTACTTAGTTTAAGGGCTCTGCTTCTTTGGCTACTGGACACCATTAGCTCCAGAGGGTTCGATCACATGGTGCGCCTAGCTGCTTGTTCCCGGAGCCGCGCCGTCACCCCCCTCACAGAAGCCGGGTGAGTATGCAGAAGGCAGAAGACTTCAGGACGGCAGAAGACTTCAGTAACGAGGTACAGCGCAGTGGTAGCGCTGCGCTCCATGCTCCCACACACTTCTCCATCGGCAATCACAGGGTGCAGGGCGCTGGGGGGGCGCTTTGGGCAGCAGTTACTGAGGTCTGGGAAGCCGGCAGAAGCCTTTTCAGACCCCCGCCGGCATTTTCATTTTTCAAATTTGGCGGACTGAAGCGCGCCGGGAAGGTGGTTATATTATTGTTTTTTCAACAGCGCTTTCACATATATGCTTTGGTGGGATATATGGGCGCTGGGGTGTGAGCTGGCATACTCCCTCTGTGTTCTCCTTCCGGGCTTCCTTGTGGGCCTTTCCCCTAACTGAGACATTGTGTGTGTGTGTGTGTGTGTGTGTGTGTGTGTGTGTGTGTGTGTGTGTGTGTGTGTGTGTGTGTGTCGGTGGCTCGATACTCCGTGTCGACATGTCTGAGGCTGAATGTTATTCACCGAAGGAGGTTCTTGGGGTGCAGATACGGGTTTGGAATTGGCTCTGTCGGCCCAGCCGACACCTGATCTACTTACATTGTTGAATACAATTAATACAAATGTGGCTTCTTTGTCAAAGAGGTTAGATAAATCTGAGTCACAGACACAGGTGTGGAAAAAATCCATGGAGGATGCTTTGACTCAGGTGCAGACCCCATCGGGGTAAAAAAGCGGCCGTTTAATCAAGTGGTAGATACGGATACCGACACGGATTCTGATTCCGAGGTCGATTTCACTGAGGCTGCTTTACATCCAAGATTAGTTAAGAGTATTCAGTACATGATTGTGGCTATAAAGGATGTTTTGCGCATTTCTGATGAACCTGCGGTGCAGGAAACAAGGATTTGCTTGTTCAAAGAGAAAAAACCTGAGGTGCAGTTTCCCCCCTCTCATGAAATGAATACTCTTTGTGAAAAGGCTTGGGAGTCGCCGGACAAGAGGTGGCAGATTCCCAAGAGGATTTACATGGCGTATCCTTTCCCCTCAGTTGACAGGGAAAAATGGGAGGCGTCTCCAAATGTTGACAAAGCTCTATCTCGTTTGTCTAAGAAGGTGGTGCTTCCGTCTCCTGACACGGCAGCTCTCAAGGATCCGGCGGATCGCAAGCTGGAGACATATCTGAGGTCCATTTTCGCTAATACGGGTGCATTGCTCAGACCTGCTGTGGCGTCGGTATGGGTGAGTAGTGCTATTGCTAAATGGGCTGAGAATTTAGCTGCTTATATGGATACCCTTGATAAAGATACTGTTCTTTTGACTCTTGGTTATATCAAGGACGCTGCAGATTACCTGAAGGATGCGGTGAGGGATGTTGGTCTCTTGGGATCAAGAGCCAATGCCATGTCGATTTCGGCCAGGAGGGCGCTGTGGATCCATCAATGGAATGCTGATGCCGATTCCAAAAGAGCTATGGAAGCTTTACCCTTTAAAGGTAATGTCTTGTTTGGGGACGGCTTGGCTGACCTGGTTTCTACCAGGCGGGTAAGTCGTCTTTTCTTCCCTATGTTCCCACACAACAGAAAAAGGCACCACATCAGCAGATGCAGTCCTTTCGTCCAAATAAATACAGGCGGGGAAAAGGATTGTCCTTTCTCGCTTCAAAGGGTAGAGGAAGGGGAAGGAAGTCACCTGCAGTGTCAGGCGTCCAGGACCAGAAGTCCTCCCCCGCCTCTACCAAGTCCACCACATGACGCTGGGGCTTCCTTGGGGGAGTCCGGACCGGCGGGGGGCCGTCTGCAGATCTTCAGTCAGGTCTGGATTCAATCAGGCCTGGATCCTTGGGTCCAAGAGATTGTATCTCAGGGATACAATCTGGAGTTTCAGGAGACACCCCCCATACCGGTTTTTCATGTCGGCCTTGCCAGTGTCTCTTCCGGACAGGGAGGTGGTGCTGGCAGCAATACAAAAGTTGTGTCAACAGAGGGTCATTGTTCCCGTTCCCCCGTCCCAACGGGGGGAGGGGTTCTGCTCGAGCCGAAACCGGACGGTTCGGTCAGACCGATTCTGAACCTAAAGTCCCTCAATCCATACTTGAAGGTTTTCAAGTTCAAGATGGAATCTCTTCGAGCTGTGATTGCCAGCCTAGAAGGGGGGGACTTTATGGCGTCAGTCGACATAAAGGATGCCTACTTACACGTTCCGATATATCCTCCACACCAATCCTTCCTAAGGTTTGCGGTACAGGATTCTCATTACCAATTTCAGACATTGCCGTTTGGTGAAAATCCTCGGGGCCGTGGAAAGCCCAAAGTCATGGCAGAAATGAGGGTTCTCCTTCGCAAGCAAGGGGTTACCATTATCCCGTACTTGGACGATCTCCTGATAAAGGCGAGGTCCAGGGAACGGTTACTAAGAAATGTGGATTTGTCTCTGTCCGTTCTGCGACAACACGGTTGGCTGCTAAATTTGCCAAAGTCGCAGTTGATTCCGACCACTCGGTTGCCCTTTCTGGGCATGATTCTGGACACGGGCTTACGGAAGGTGATTCTTCCGGAAGAAAAAGCTCTGGAACTTCAGACGATGGTCAGGGAACTTCTGAGACCGAAGAGTGTGTCGGTTCATCGGGTTCTGGGGAAGATGGTTGCGGCGTACGAAGCCATTCCGTTTGGCAGGTTTCATGCTCGGGCTTTTCAGTGGGATCTGCTGAGCAAGTGGTCCGGGTCTCACCTGCACATGCACCGGCAGATACGTCTATCTCCCAGGGCCAGGATTTCTCTCCTGTGATGGCTACAAAGTTCTCACCTCCTAGGAGGCCGCCGATTCGGTATCCTGGATTGGGTCCTGTTGACAACAGATGCAAGTCTCCGAGGCTGGGGCGCAGTCACCCAGGGAAGAAATTTCCAGGGGAAATGGTCGCTCCAGGAATCTTGTCTCCACATAAATGTTCTCCAGTTAAGAGCCATTTACAACGGCCTGCTTCAAGTAAGAAACCTTCTTCAGGGTCGGCCTGTCCTGATACAATCAGACAACATAACTGCGGTGGCGCATATAAACCGTCAAGGCGGAATCAGGAGCAGGGCGGCTATGGCGGAGGCCACAAGAATCCTTCGCTGGGCGGAACAGCACGTGAGCGCCCTGTCAGCAGTCTTCCTTCCGGGAGTGGACAAGTGGGAAGCAGACTTCCTCAGCAGACACGATCTCCATCCAGGAGAGTGGGCTCTTCAGCAGGAGGTGTTTGCAGAACTGACGAAGCGTTGGGGAACTCCGATGATCGACATGATGGCGTCTCACCTCAACAAGAAGCTTCCGAGGTAATGTTCCAGGTCAAGGGACCCCCAGGCCAGTGCAGTGGACGCCCTGGTGACTCCGTGGGTCTTTCAGTCAGTGTATGTGTTCCCTACGCTTCCTCTCATTCCAAAGGTGCTGGGAATCATTCGACGGGCAAAAGTGCGAGCACTTCTTGTAGTTCCAGATTGGCCAAGAAGGGCCTGGTATCCAGGTCTTCAGGAATTACTTGTGGAAGATCCTTGGCCACTTCCTCTAAGGGAGGACCTGTTATTGCAGGGTCCATGCGTGTTTCCATACTTACCGCGGCTGCGTTTGACGGCATGGAAGTTGAGCGCCAAATCTTAGCTCGGAAAGGTATTCCCGGGGAGGTCATTCCCACTATCCTTAAGGCGGGGAAGGAAGTTACGGCGAAACATTATCACCGTATTTGGAGAAAGTATGTTTCGTGGTGTGAGACTAAAGCTGCTCCCACGGAAGAATTTCACTTGGGTCGGTTTCTCCATTTTTTGCAGGCAGGCATCGAGGCCGGCCTGAAATTGGGTTCCATCAAGGTGCAGATTTCGGCTTTATCCATCTTCTTTCAGAAGGAATTGGCGGCTCTCCCTGAGGTTCAAACTTTTGTGAAGGGAGTGATGCATATCCATCCTCCGTTTGTGCCCCCCGGTGGCACCATGGGACCTTGACGTGGTCTTACAGTTTCTTATGTCTTCCTGGTTTGAACCTTTACGTAAGGTTGAGTTAAAATTTCTCACTTGGAAGGTGGTCATGCGGTTAGCTCTAGCGTCTGCCAGGCGGGTGTCGGAGTTGGCGGCCTTGTCACACAAGAGTCCGTACTTGATCTTCCATTCTGATAGGGCGGAATTGAGGACTCGTCTACAATTTCTGCCGAAGGTGGTTTCTTCATTTCACATTAACCAACCTATTGTGGTGCCTGTGGCTACAGATGCGGTAGCAGTTCTAAAGTCTCTTGATGTTGTGAGAGCTCTGAAGATCTACGTCGCCAGAACGGCGGTGGCCAGGAAAAATAAGATTTTAAACTTACCGCAGGAGACATGGGCACTTTAAGAAAGACTTTGACTCTGGGTGTGCACTGGCTCCTCCCTCTATGCCCCTCCTCCACACCTCAGTTAGAGAAACTGTGCCCAGAGGAGACGGACAGTACGAGGAAAGGATTTTAGTTAATACAAGGGCAAGATTCACACCAGCAACACCAATCACACCGTATAACTTGTGATATACTATCTAGTTAACAGTATGAAAAAACAACATATCATCGGTCCAAAACCATGAAACTATAACATAACCCTTATGTAAGCAATAACTATATACAAGTCTTGCAGAAGTAGTCCGCACTTTGGACGGGCGCCCAGCATCCTCTACGGACTACGAGAAAAAGATTTACCGGTAGGTTTAAAATCTTATTTTCTCTAACGTCCTAGAGGATGCTGGGGACTCCGTAAGGACCATGGGGATTATACCAAAGCTCCCAAACGGGCGGGAGAGTGCGGATGACTCTGCAGCACCGATTGAGCAAACAGGAGGTCCTGTTTGCTCAATCAAATTTATAGAACTTTGCAAAGGTGTTTGACCCCGACCAAGCAGCAGCTCGGCACAGCTGTAGTGCCGAGACCCCTTGGGCAGCCGCCCAAGACGAGCCCACCTTCCTAGTGGAATGGGCCTTAACCGATTTCGGTAACGGCAATCCTGCCGTAGAATGCGCCTGCTGAATCGTGTTACAGATCCAGCGTGCAATAGTCTGCTTTGAAGCAGGGCCGCCAACCTTGTTGGCTGCATACAGGACAAACAGTGCTTCTGTTTTTCTGATCCTAGCCGTTCTGGCCACGTAAATTTTCAAAGCCCTGACCACATCCAGGGACTCGGAATCCTCCAAGTCACGTGTAGCCACAGGCACGACAATAGGTTGGTTCATATGAAAGGATGAGACCACCTTAGGTAGGAATTGAGGACGGGTCCGCAATTCCGCTCTATCCATATGGAAAACCAGATAGGGGCTTTTATGTGATAAAGCCACCAATTCCGAAACTCGCCTAGCCGAAGCCAAGGCTAACAACATGACCACCTTCCAAGTGAGATATTTCAACTCCACCGTTTTAAGTGGTTAAAACCAATGTGACTTAAGGAAACTTAACACCACGCTAAGGTCCCAAGGCGCCACCGGAGGTACAAAAGGAGGCTGAATATGCAGTACTCCCTTCACAAAAGTCTGTACTTCAGGTAAAGAGGCCAATTCCTTTTGAAAGAAAATGGATAAGGCCGAAATCTGAACTTTAATGGAGCCTAATTTTAAGCCCAAATTCACTCCAGTTTGTAGGAAGTGAAGAAAACGGCCTAGATGGAATTCTTCCGTAGTAGCATTCCTGGCCTCACACCAAGAAACATATTTACGCCATATTCGGTGATAATGTTTAGATGTCACGTCCTTCCTAGCCTTTATTAACGTAGGAATAACCTCATCCGGAATACCTTTTTCCGCTAGGATCCGGCGTTCAACCGCCATGCCGTCAAACGCAGCCGCGGTAAGTCTTGGAACAGACAGGGACCTTGTTGTAACAGGTCCTGCCTTAGAGGAAGAGGCCACGGATCTTCTGTGAGCATTTCCTGCAGATCCGGATACCAGGTCCTTCGTGGCCAATCTGGAACAATGAGTATTGTTCTCACTCCTCTTTTTCTTATTATCCTCAACACCTTGGGTATGAGAGGAAGAGGAGGAAACACATAGACCGACTGGAACACCCACGGTGTCACTAGGGCGTCCACAGCTACTGCCTGAGGGTCTCTTGACCTGGCGCAATACCTTTGTAGCTTTTTGTTGAAACGGGACGCCATCATGTCTATTTGGGGCAGTCCCCACCGACTTGCAATCTGCGCAAAGACTTCTTGATGAAGTCCCCACTCTCCCGGATGCAGGTCGTGTCTGCCGAGGAAGTCTGCTTCCCAGTTGTCCACTCCCGGAATGAACACTGCTGACAGAGCGCTTACATGATTCTCCGCCCAGCGAAGAATTCTGGTGGCTTCCGCCATTGCCACCCTGCTCCTTGTGCCGCCTTGGCGGTTTACATGAGCTACTGCAGTGACGGTGTCTGACTGGATCAGAACTGGTCGATCGCGAAGTAAGATCTCCGCTTGACATAGGGCGTTGTATATGGCCCTTAGTTCCAGGATGTTGATGTGAAGACAAGTCTCTTGACTTGACCAAAGGCCTTGGAAATTTCTTCCCTGTGTGACTGCTCCCCAACCTCGGAGGCTCGCGTCCGTGGTCACCAGTATCCAGTCCTGAATGCCGAACCTGCAGCCCTCTAGAAGGTGAGCACTTTTCAGCCACCACAGGAGAGATACTCTGGCCCTGGGGGACAGGGTGATCCGCTAATGCATTTGCAAATGTGACCCGGACCATTTGTCCAATAGGTCCCATTGGAATGTCCTTGCATGGAATCTGCCGTAGGGAATGGCTTCGTATGTCGCCACCATTTTTCCCAGGACTTAAGTGCAATGACGTATTGACACTTGTTTTGGCTTCAACAGGTTCATGACTAGAGTCATGAGGTCCTACGCTTTTTCTGTCGGAAGAAAAATCCTCTTCTGGTCTGTGTCCAGAATCATGCCCAAGAAGGGCAGACGAGTTGTAGGATTCAGCTGCGACTTTGGAATATTGATAATCCAGCCGTGTCGCTGTAACACAGTCAGTGAAAGTGAGACGCTGTTCAGCAACTTCTCCCGTGATCTCGCTTTTATGAGGAGATCGTCCAAGTACGGGATAATTGTGACACCCTGTTTGCGCAGGAGGAGCACCATAATTTCCGCCATTACCTTCTGAAATTGGTAATGACAATCCTGTACCGCAAATCTCAGGTACGCCTGATGAGGAAGATATATGGGGGCATGCAGGTATGCATCCTTTATGTCCAGAGATACCATAATATCTCCCCCTTCCAGGCTGGCGATGACCGCTCTGAGCAATTCCATCTTGAACTTGAACCGTTTTAAGTAAAGGTTCAGGGATTTTAAATTCAAAATGGGTCTGACCGAACCGTCCGGTTTCGGGACCACAAACAGAGTTGAGTAGTACCCCTTCCCTCTTTGAAGCAGGGGAACCTCTACCACCACTTGTTGAAGACACAATTTGCGAATCGCATGTAACACTATCTCCCTTTCCAGGGGGGAAGTCGGTAGGGCCGATTTGAAAAACCGGCGAGGAGGCACCTCTTCGAATTCCAGCTTGTAACCCTGGGAAACAATTTCTATTGCCCAGGGATCCACCTGTGAGTGAACCCAGATGTGGCTGAACAGTCGAAGACGTGCCCCCACTGGGGCGGACTCCCTCAGGGGAGCCCCAGCGTCATGCGGTGGATTTTGCAGAGGCCGGGGAGGACTTCTGTTCCTGGGAACTAGCTGTGTTATGCAGCTACTTCCCTCTGCCCTTACCTCTGGAAAGAAAGGACGATCCACGTACTCTCTTGCTTTTATTGGAACGAAAGGACTGCATTTGATAATGAGGTGCTTTCTTAGATTGTGAGGGAATATATGGCAAAAAATTCGATTTACCTGCCGTAGCCGTGGAGACGAGGTCCGAGAGGCCCTCTCCAAACAATTCCTCACCCTTGTAAGGCAACAACTCCATATGTTTCTTGGAGTCGGCATCACCTGACCACTGTCGGGTCCATAAGACACGCCTAGCAGAAATAGACATAGCGTTTATCCTGGAACCCAGTAAACTAATGTCTCTTTGAGCATCCCTCATATATAAGACAGCATCTTTTATATGCCCTAGGGTCATTAAATCAAGGGTCATCAAGGGTCTCAATATCCGCTGATAAGGAATCTGTCCATGCTGCTACAGCACTACAAACCCAGGCCGACGCAATAGCCGGTCTGAATAACGTACCAGAATGTGAGTAAATGGACTTCAAGGTAACCTCCTGCTTGCGGTCAGCAGGATCCTTGAGGGTAGCCGTATCTTGGGATGGAAGCGCTATCTTTTTTGATAAGCGCGTCAAAGCTTTGTCTACCCTAGGGGAGGATTCCCACCGGATTCTGTCCTGCGACGGGAAAGGATACGCTATTAGAATCCTTTTGGGAACCTGCGTTTTTTTGTCTGGAGTTTCCCACGCTTTTTCGCATAATTCGTTCAGCTCATGTGATGAGGGAAAGGTGACCTCAGGTTTCTTTCCCTTATACATGTGTACCCTCGTGTCAGGGACAGGGGGTTCCCTCAGTGATATGCAAAACATCTTTTATTGCGATAATCATATATCGAATACATTTAGCCACCTTTGGCTATAATTTTGCATCATCGTAGTCGACACTGGAGTCTGAATCCGTGTCGGTATCTGTGTCAACTATTTGGGATAGTGGGCGCTTCTGAGATCCCGAAGGTCCAGGCGACATTGGGACAGGCATGGGTTGTCCAATCAGGTGTCGGCACTGCCGACGGAGACCTAACATTCATACACTCCCCCTCCTCCTTAGGTGAGCCTTCAATCTCAGACATGTCGACACACGCGTACCGACACACCACACACACACAGGGAAGCTCTTTTCTGAAGACAGGTTCCCCACCAGGCCTTTTGGAGAGACAGAGAGAGAGTATGCCAGCACACACCCCAGCGCTATATGACCCAGGAAAAAACACAGTATGTTTACCCAGTAGCGCTTTTGTTATGTATATGCGCCAATTATGTGCCCCCCCCCCCCCCCCTCTACTTTAAAACCCTTCTTTCACCGTGTGTTAAGCAGGGGAGAGTCCGGGGAGCTTCCCCTCAGCAGTGCTGTGGAGAAAAATGGCGCTGGTGAGTGCTGAGGGAGAAGCCTCGCCCCCTCGGCGGCGGGCTTCTGTCCCGCTCAAATTTCTCAATAACATGGCGGGGGCTCTTTATATACATGTACAGTGCCCAGCTGTACATGTATATATCTATATATGCCACAGGAGAGGTTTATATTGCTGCCCCCCCCCCCCCCCCCTGCGCCCTTACAGTGACCGAGGTGTGTGAGGTGAATGGGAGCAATGGCGCACAGCTGCAGTGCTGTGCGTTACCTCTATGAAGATCAAGGTGTCTTCTGCCGCCTTTGATGTTCTTTTCCTCAATACTCACCCGGCTTCAATCTTCCGGCTCTGCGAGGAGGACGGCGGCGCGGCTCTGGGACGTACGGCTAGGGTGAGACCTGCGTACCGATCCCTCTGGAGCTAATGGTGTCCAGTAGCCTAAGAAACAGAGCCCTGAAACTCAGAGAAGTGGGTCTATTTCTCTCTCCTCAGTCCCTCGATGCAGGGAGTCTGTTGCCAGCAGGCTCCCTGAACATAAAAAACCTAACTAAAATGCTTTCTTTACAGGAAACTCAGGAAGCTCCTGAAATGCACCCAGTCTCCACTGGGCACAGTATCAAACTGAGGTCTTGAGGAGGGGCATAGAGGGAGAAGCCAGTGCACACCCAGAGTCAAAGTCTTTCTTTAAGTGCCCATGTTTCCTGCGGAGCCCGTCTATCCCCATGGTCCTTACGGAGTCCCCAGCATCCTCTAGGACGTTAGAGAAACAGAGGCGCTGTTTGTACTGTATGCTTCCAACAAGATTGGGCATCCTGCTTCGAAGCAGACTATTGCACGCTGGATTTGTAGTACGATTCAGCAAGCTCATTCTTCGGCTGGGTTACCGGTGCCGAAATCAGTAAAGGCCCATTCTTCCAGGAAAGTGGGCCCATCTTGGGCGGCTGCCCGAGGGGTCTCGGCACTTCAGCTTTGCCGAGCAGCTATGTGGTCGGGTTCAAACACCTTTGCTAAGTTTTACAAGTTTGATACCCTAGCTGAGGAGGACCCAATGTTTGCTCAATCGGTGCTGCAGAGTCGTCCGCACTCTCCCGCCCGTGTTGGAGCTTTGGTATAGACCCCATGGTCCTTTTGGAGTCCCCAGCATCCTCTAGGACGTAAGAGAAAATAGGATTTTAGTACCTACCGGTAAATCCTTTTCTCCTAGTCCGTAGAGGATGCTGGGTGCCCATCCCAGTGCGGACTGTTACTTGCAGTGTGTTCGTACTGGTTAAATTAGTTTATACACGGGTTGTGTATTTTTTGTTATCAGCTTGTTGCTGTTGTTATTTCATGCTGTTATCTTGTTTACTATTACTCCGGTGATACGGTATGTTTGTGGTGTGGGCTGGTATACTTGTAGCCCTTAGTTTAAACAAAAATCCTTTCCTCGAAAAGTCCGTCTCTCCTGGGCACAGTTCCTATAACTGAGGTCTGGAGGAGGGGCATAGAGGGAGGAGCCAGTTCACACCCAGTTAAAGTCTTTTCAGTGTGCCCAAGCTCCTGCGGATCCCGTCTATAACCCATGGTCCTTCTGGAGTCCCCAGCATCCTCTACGGACTAGGAGAAAAGGATTTACCGGTAGGTACTAAAATCCTATTTTTAAAGAGCACATTGGGGGTAATTCCAAGTTGATCGCAGCAGGAATTTAGTTAGCAATTGGGCAAAACCATGTGCACTGCAGGGGAGGCAGATTTAACATGTGTAGAGAGAGTTAGATTTGGGTGTGGTGAGTTCAAACTGAAATCTAAATTGCAGTGTAAAAATAAAGCAGCCAGTATTTACCCTGCACAGAAACAAAATAACCCACCCAAATCTAACTCTCTCTGCACATGTTAAATCTGCCTCCCCTGCAGTGCACATGGTTTTGCCCAATTGCTAACTAAATTCCTGCTGCGATCAACTTGGAATTACCCCCATACTGTAGTAATGATACACAAACCCACAGGCAACAATCACATTTCATGATTTAACACAATACAAACAACATTTACCAGACTGCAGGAATTTAAATAAGTGCTAGAAATAGTGTTTAGAGTAGGGGTGGGCAAAATACGGCCCGCGGGCCGGATGCGGCCCGCAAACCGATCCTGACCGGCCCACTGCTTCCCACCAGCATGCAATGACAAGCGGCCCGACTGACTGAGCTGCTTGTCATTGCTCAGCAGTACTCCAAGCTGCCGCCGCCTGTCTCCCCTGCTGCTGCACGGCGCCTGACACACTCATCCTCCTCCTCCCGCCTCCAGAGTCCCCATTGACAAAGGCAGCGATCAGACGAAAAGGGGGGCGGAGCTATGCTGAGACGAGGGGGCGGGGCTACACTGGACTTTAGGGGGTGGAGCTACATGGGACATAAGTCACTGCTACAGATCCATCCTTCCTGCCACTGCCAACCAGACACAGATCAGTAAGTTAATGGAAAAAGTGAGGGAAAGAAAGTGTGTGTGTGTGTGTGTGTGTGTGTGTGTGTGTGTGTGTGTGTGCGTGTGTGTGTGTGTGTATGAGAGAGTGTGTGTGTATATGAGTGTGTGTGTGTGTGTTTGTATATGTTTGTGTGTGCGGGCAGTGGCGTCAGACTGTATTTAGGTTAACGCTTGCTGTACCACCCCCCAACCCCCCCCCCCCTCCCCTGGATTCTTTCACCATGTCACCCCCCATGTTCTGTCACTAAGTCACCCCCCCGTGTTGTTACAGTGTCCTGTCACCCCCGTGTTCTGTCACCGTGACACCCCCCCACGTTCTGTTACTGTGTCACCCCCATCCCCCATGTTCTGCCACTGAGTCAGCCCCCCATGTTCTGTCATGGTGTCACCCCCCCCCCCGTGTTCTGTCACTGTGTCACCCCCGTGTTCTGTCACCGTCACCCCCCCCCCCGTGTTCTGTCACTGTCACCCCCCCGTGTTCTGTCACTGTAACCCCCCCCGTGTTCTGTCACTGTCACCCCCCCCCCTGTGTTCTGTCACTGTGTCACCCCCCCCCCCCGTGTTCTGTCACTGTGTCACCCCCCCAGTGTTCTGTCACAGTGTATCACCCCCCCCCCCCGTGTTCTGTCACCGTGTCACCCCCCCCCCCGTGTTCTGTCACCGTGTCACCCCCCTGTGTTCTGTCACTAAGTCACCCCGCCGTGTTGTTACCGTGTCCCCTCCCGTGTTCTGTCACTGTGTCACTCCCCGTGTTCTGTCACTGTGTCACCCCCCCCCCGCGTTCTGTCACCGTGTCACCCCCCCCTCCGTGTTCTGTCACCGTGTCATACCCTGTGTTCCATCACCGTGTCCCACCCCCGTGTTCTGTCACTGTGTCACACCTTTCCCCAGGGGCCATAAGACACTGGATAATTTGCTTGCTGTGCAATGATTATCCCAAATAAAATGTTAATGTGTAAAAGGGGACTCTACCTGCCATAATGTGTAAAAGGGGGCTCTACCTGCTGTAATGTGTAAAAGAGAGCTCTACCTGGCGTAATGTGTGACAGGGGCTCTACCTGGAGTAATGTGTGTAAGTGGCGCTACTGTGTGGCGTAATTTGAATAATGGAGACTATTGTGCAGCCTAAAATATATATATATATATATATATTATTTTTTTAGCCACACCCCTTCCCCCATGAAGCCACGTCCCTATATTATTGGCACATAGGGGAGCTGCTATTTTGTGTGCGGCCCTCGAAAACTGACAGGAAAGTGTCAAGTGGCCCCTCAGCTGAAATAATTGCCCACCCCTGGTTTAGAGCAACATGTTCACCATTAAAACCATGGCATGACATTTGCAACATTCATTATCGAATGTTTTGTAGCACAATAATATATCCTAAAGCTAGATTCTTTCAATAATCAGTTCATAGAAATAGACAAGCCCGATGACACATACCTCTCTCTACCTTTCCTTAAACTCCAACACCCCTTCCTGTCCCTCTCCCAAAAACTTCTCTCACCTGTTCTGTTTCCAATCCTCCATTATCTTCTGTCCTAAATTTACCTCAAACTCATCATACTGTTCCCATTTCATTGAAATTAGGGCAGTGACAAGAGGTTAAATAATGATACCGATTTAGGTCACAGTTTGGACTGATTGTTTAAAAGCCCACACTACGGTCTATTAGTATGAGCCCCCTGATAATGTTCTACTACTGTGCCAAGGAACAGGACTGGCCAACTCCACAGACTCATATACTAAGAGTCCCACTTGCATGAGCAACTAAGCCAATGGTAAACAGATTTTGTCTATGTTATGGACATAGCAATGTTGTAAAACCACTGCTACAGTACATTAGACTGCAGCTTGGAAGTACAGTATAAACCTATTGCGGGACTACTTCCCATTCACGTATACACCACATGAGGTTACAATTTACAATAGACATGGGTAGTATCAAAATAGATTCTAAATTTGTACAGCCCTTTACAGAATTGTTAATCTCCAACAAAGTTACCTTGAATGTAAATTCAAGTCCACCATTTGTAATCAGTTCCACTGAAGCCTTCTCTCATAATAAGGAATATAGGAGAGCAAGGTAACGTTTTCAGCATAACTCTGCAATATAGTAATACCAGCTCTAGACCTTATGCAAAGTAGTCTTCTTTTCTGGGCAGACAGACAGAATAACAGGCAACGGTAATTGACTAGAGTGAATGACTGCGCTTTTAAAGATAAGGATTCTGAAAACTGTACATTGAACATTACTTTGCTTGGCTTTCATGGAAGCTTTAACAGAAATCACAAAGAGAAAGGTTAAAAGAAATATTTAAGATTTACCGTAATTTTAGATACCTGTACATAATAGCAGCAGGACCCTAAATGATTATTTCTCATGCCATATGGATGACAGGAAATTGTACTGCAGTAGTAACAATACCATTCTTTTATACCGAAGTAGTCTGTTCCAGGTGAGCTTGGGAAGTATTGTGGGATTGCATCCATTGCCATAGCTCCAGTCCAGGAAAAGATAATTACCATCCATATGGCAATGTGGAAAAGAAGGGATGCACCCTAGCATTAAAAAGGTTTACTTGAGGGGGTGTGGCCTAGCTGTTTTCTGGAGCATACGTGTCCCGGCTCAGCCCCTGGAAAACAATTGTTTGAGGGCGTCCTCTGCACTTTTCTGCAGCCCACATCACCCTGCCTAGCTCTTCTCAGACTCATGCTGCATCGGGACATAACATGCAGAGATCCGGTAGCTCAGAGTCTGCAGCCTGTACCCGTGGCCTGCCACTCACCTTGTGACCACAGCCTCGAGTCTGGGGACATCACGGAGCAAACGGCGCGTCGCCCGCTCCGGCCCCATAAGACCTCCTCCCAGTGCTCCCGTCATCCAGCCGAGTTGCTGAGTCGGCACCCGGCTGCCGGACCCACCGCTAACAGCCCAGTGCCTCTACAGCAGCGGTGATCTGTCCATGCCGGAGCGGGGCGCCGCCGTTTTACCATCTGCCAAACGCAGTGTAAAAGTTTCACTTGGCAGTGGCTCTGCTGGTCCCTGGCTGCACAGCCTGAATAACCCCTCCCCCTGTATATATCAAGTACCACATGAAGTGCTGGGTCTGTTCCATGAGGTGTGGGCTGCCTATATCCATACAGTATGTAGCATAGTCTGGCTGGAGCTGGAGCTGATAGCAAGCCGCCCATATAATCACAGGGCTGAGTCTCACAGCTCCTGCTTTTTTTTTTTTTTGTAAATTATTTTTCTAGAGGCTATATATTAAATCACTGGCTGGACCGTGATTAATAGCTGATCGCTACCCGGGGTCACTTTAATAGGGGCCATGTGGGATGCTACGGAGGTGCCTCTTTGCTAATGATTATGGATGCTAAGCTCCTGATTAAACTTTATGCCTCCAGACTCACCACTAATGTACTACATGTCTTCCTAGTGGACGTCTTCTCTTTATACTACTATAGGGACTCCCAGCCAGTATTAGTGGCTAGAGTGCTCTGGAAAGATCTTCCTACAGAAACACATATATCATCATGCTCCCCAAAAAACCTAAAGGGGTGCTCCACCCTCTGGTTTCCTTTCCTACTCAGAAAATGACGAGTGCTTCCTCTCCACCTCCTGGTGTATCAGGTGTCATGCCATCTGGCGTCGCATCTTCAGGTACATCTCAAAACCCGATTTTCGCTGCAGGTCTGGATTGTGAGCCTGATGCGCCTCTCTCTGTTAAGTCACTATGTCAAATCTTGTCAGCTTTTAAAACGGACTTGACTGCTGATCTAACAGCTGCAATTCGCGAGGTTCGAACTGAGCTAGTTGCCATAGGAGATCGTACTGACCATCTAGAAAGTAAAATGGAGGCACTTGTAACCTCACATAATGATTTAATCTCTGTCCACGGTCAACATCAAATTGAGATAGAGGCACTCAAAAACAAAATGGCAGATTTGGAAGATCGCTCCAGGCGGAACAACATTAAAATTAGAGGCATTCCTGATTCGATTCCCAATTCTGAACTAGAGGAATACGTTCTTGCCCTTTTCCGCAAGTTCTTAACAAAAATGGATGAAAGGGATCTATTGATTGATCGCATACACCGACTGCCCAGACGCCGCACGGACCCATCTTAGCTTTCGAGAGTCACGCTCCTGTGAGTTCGCTTCTTTACTACTAAGGAGCGGATTCTTAGGGCGGTGAGATCTGCTGGAGACTCTGATATTATGGGCGGCCTACAGGTTTTTCTAGACTTCTCCGCTTTGACCATCGCCAAGAGAAGAGCGTTGGCTCCCATAACAACTGCCCTCCATGCACATGACATCTCATATGGTTGGGGATTTCCAGGAAAGCTCATTATCTCCTACGAAGATTCCTCATGTACCGTTTCGTGTCTGGATGCTGGGGTCAAACTATTACTGGACTAGGATATCTCAGTGAAACAACCTTCTGGTTCTAAACAGAACCCACCACTTAGCACACAATGGGCTAACACTTGAGATGACTCTCTTTATACTTTATGTTTGCCTCTCAATAGGATTTATGGCTCCTCTCGTGGATAGTCCGTAGAAGCCCACCACTGGGAATGTTAGTTAAGTGTGACAATTTGTTACTATATTTAATTCTCTATCTTGTGTCTTAAGTATTCAGAAACAAAGATATACACTGGGTTCTACAGTTAATGCATATAAGATTAGTTTTGTTTAGGTTGAAATTGTTTAGAGGTAATATACGTCCACTGTCACCTGGGTAGACATATGTTTGCACCTTACTAGTCTGACTCCGTGATATATACATGGGTGTATATATCTTTTCCCTCTCTTTTTAGATATAAATTACAAGAGTTCTTTCACTAAATGTTAGGGGATTAAATTCCCCTAACAAGTGTAGATTGGCTCTTTTCTTCTTTCATAAGCAAAAAGTCGATATAGATGCTATACAAGAGACCAATTTCTCTTCACTGGGCCCTCCAATACTTAAGGATCATAAATACCCCTTCAAACGTAATGGAGTGGCTATATTATTGAGCAGCAACAGTTCTTTTGTTTTACAGTACCAAAATGTAGATAAAAACAGCCGTATTTTAATTATAACGGGCTTGCTAGACGATAGGTTGGTTACTTTGGTTTTTCTATATGAGCTAACTCTAACCAAGTATCCTTCCTCCGCAAACTTTGCCTAACCATACAGAAGTCCAGCAAGGGATCCCATATTGTACTAGGGGATTTTAATTTAGTTCTGGATCCCAAATTAGATAAATCCCCCAAAATTGCTTCTGTATGTACATCTTGTCCCCATAGTTCTTCAACAGCATTTCGCAACCTATTAACGGAGTTTGACTTATATGATATCTGGAGAATTAAAAATCCCTCTGGACGAGAATATACCTACTACTCTCCGGTCCATAAATCTTACTATAGGATAGATTTAATTGTGTGTGATGAGTGGACCCTCCAGAACGTTAAAATCACTGGATGTTCTTCCTATCACCTGGTCAGACCATGCCCCGTTGCTACTACATTGGAATACTTCCAGTTACTTTAGCCCAACTCGTCCTTGGCGCCTATCCCCTCATTTATTGTCTAATCAGATGACAAAGAAAATTATTTTTGATGGCATGTCCTCTTATATGACTACTAATTCCCCTCTAGACACATTCACCCATAACCATTGGTGTGCGTTCAAGGCTGTGGCTAGGGGTTTCGCCACTCAGGCTGGAGCTACACTTAAGAGAAAATGTGTTAAGATTACTAGAATTAGAAACAAAACTCAAAGATCTAGAGGATAAAAATAAGCATCTACCCTCTAAAGTCTTCCGCAAAGAGCTTTCTGAGATTCATAGCCAAACACAAAAATTGTTGCTTGTCAAAACACAAGCGATATTGAATAGACTTTGCCAAAAATTGTATCTTTTAAGTAATAAATCTGGCAGGATGTTAGCTCGTAAACTAATATCACACATCGCGCTGTGTGCCGAGCAGGGGGAGAGATGTGTGCATACCGCTCAGCACACATCTCCCCGGTGTGTACGGGGCTTAAGAGTGCAACAGGCTAGAAACAGGATCAGATATGTTTTTACTCCTACAAACTCTAATGTCCCAAATCCACGAGATATCTCGAATCACTATGCTAATTACTATACTCAACTCTACAATCTTTCTCAAGATGCTTCTATCCCTCAGCCCTCTCTATCTTCTATAACCTCTTTCTTAGAACATTTGGACTTACCCTCCCTATCTGCAGATCAACTTGAGGTGTTAAACGCTCCCTGGTCCTCTCTTGAAATTGAGGAAGCTATAAAGTCTTTGCCTCGTGGTAAGGCCCCGGGGCCAGACGGTTTTATTAATGATTTTTATATATCATTCCGGGAATTGTTGACACCTCATTTGACTGTTCTTTATAATGAGATTACTAAACTGGGGGCTATCCCTAGGGAATTATTGGAAGCACAAAAAGTGACGCTACCTAAAGATGGGAAGGACCCAGCTTACTGTCAAAACTATCGTCCAATAGCCTTGCTGAATGGTTATATTAAACTATATGCTAAAATGATAGCTATTCGTATTAACACTTTCCTTCCCTCACTGATCCATCAAGATCAGGTCGGATTTGTCCCTGGAAGGCAAGCATCAGACAACACCCGTAGGGTATTTAATCTAACTGACTCATTTCCCAACAATCGGGGCCTTCTCTTGTTATCTCTAGATGCGGAGAAGGCGTTTGACCGACAAAGTTGGTCTTATTTGCGGGAAGTAGAAATTCGAATTCCAGGGACATATACTGTCATCTATCCTTGCATTATACAGTTCCCAGTCTGCTAGGGTGCTTAGCAATGGGTTCCTATCAGATGTCTTCCCCATTTTGAATGGCACAAGACAGGGCTGCCCCCTCTCCCCTTTAATTTTTGTTTTGGACATCAAACCTTTGGCAGTCAAGATTCAAAGTGCTACCTCATTCCCAGGAATTTCTATTGGCTCGACTTCCCATAAACGTCTATTTGCTAATGCTGTCCCCCTTTTCGCATCTGTATCCTGTTTCCAACCTCTCACACTTGCACACAATATTGGGTAAATATAGTGAGGCCTCATACTATAAGTTGAATACTGCAAAAACTGATGCCCTCCCTATAAATCTGACTTCTTCTCTAGCCTCTCTCTGCTCAATTTACCAGTATAATTGGCAGAGTGTCTTGATTCGGTATCTGGGCGATAATATTCCTGCAGATCCGTCTTTGGCCTTTGATGTTAAATTTACCATCCCTTATCAAATCCCTCTAAGCTTTCTCTAAATCATGGCTATTATATAATATTTCTTGGCTGGGGTGCTTGGCCACATTTAAAAGGTCTCTCCTGCCCAAACTAATGTACTTGTTCCGCAATATCCCATATTTATTCCAAAGAATTACTTAGCTAAATGTAATGCTATCTTAACTAAATACATTTGGTCCTCTCGACCCCATAAATTAGCTCGTTCTATGATGACACTGCCCAAAGCTAACGGTGGTTTGAATCTCCCAGATCTTACTCTATATCATGATGCTCGCAAATTAGCTCAACTTAAAGCCTATTCCAGTGCAGACTTGAGTTCAGGGTGGGTGTGTCTGGAAAACATAGCATGCTCATCATACTCCCTGGGGGATATCTTGTTAACACCTAAGCACATTAGACCTACCCACATGCCAATGTAACATTTAAAAGAGCATATCTCCTGATATGGGACTGCTTAGCTTCAAAATGATCTTTCCCCTCTCTTACCTTTCTAGCATCTCTTTAAGGGCCTATACCTAATTTAAATATCCCAAACTGATATGCACATGGCATGAAAGTCCTGGGACACATGCTGGAGGGCCTAACACTTGTCCCTCTTTCTACTTTACAGGAAAGATATTCTCTTCCCGATTTGGAATGACTCCATTATTTCCAAATTCAACATTGGTGGAAAAATATTCCTAGACACACAGGTTCTTTTAGACCACTAGTACCCAAGGTAGTGGTCAGACCATCACAAAAAAATTCTAGAGGAGATATATCATTTTGGTATAGAATTCTCATAGAACTAATTCCTGTTACCAAATCTAATGCCCAGAAGAAATGGGAAGAAGATCTGGCCATCACATTATCAGATAAACAATGGAGTAAAATATATCAAACGACATATAACATGTCTAGATGTCTAAATCACTTGGAGATGCACATAAAACTACTTCAAAGGATATATTTAACCCCAGACAGGCTGCATACTTTTTGGCCCTCCTGTCCTAAATTTTGTTGGTGCCAGTGTGGAGAAGTGGGCCATATATTTCATATGTTTTGGTCATGTCCAGTTCTTGCCACCTTTTGGGTAGATGTGTAGATTAATCAACAAAGTCTTTAAGTTGTCTTTAGTTCCACTTCCTACGTTGGCTCTGCAGAATATTACTTCAGACTCTATTTTGCCGTACCATAAATACGTTCTAGGCCATATCCTTATTGCAGCTCATGCTGCACTAGCTCAAGCTTAGAAAAAAAACGGCTCCCCCCACCCTATTAAAAGTTATACATAGGTGGCCTGGATACTGAAGGCAGCAAACGTGCCTTACATGAGCTCCTGCAGTTAGCAGTATATTTATTCTATTATATAGCCCTTTGCTGTCCCTATTTTCAGCAGAGTTGACTCCGGCCCCTCCCGACCACCCGGAGGTGCCCCTGAAGGAGCCGCGGAATCGGGGAGCACCTTTAGGAGCTCCCGCGGATTGCGGCCTGCGGGCGTCCTCCGGACCGGGACCTCAATTTTTCCCCAGACCGGAAGGCCTTCCGGGACCAGTGAAGTGGCGCTGTGGTTCCCCCCCCCCCATTGCCTCTTGGCGACGGAGCAGCAACTACGTGCTCCGCGAGGCAGCCACTGGAGACCGGCAGCCGTGCCCTGGCCAGCCGGAGCCGCCAGGCATGAGTCGGAGAGAAGCGGCGCCCGGCGGTCACGTGTGACGGGAGACCTGATCCGAGCTCGGAGCTTGCTCCCGCACTTGGCGCTCAGCGATACACCGCAGGCGGACCTGCGGGGACGGGTGCAGTGGAGACCTCAGAGCTGCGCTATTGAAAAGGGAGATAGTGTATCACCCCCACTCCCCTCACGAATTTAATCTGACAGGGTACCTTTACCTTTATATCACCTCCACAGTCTGAAGCCCCTGCATAACTGCTGGCCCACGCTATTCCATGCAATACGGGCCCCTCTATACTGAGATCATTCATAAGAGATAAAGTTGGCTCCTTGGACCTCAAAGGCAAACAGAACTGCCTTGCCCCAGCCACCCGGAGGATTGAGCTGTAAACTGTGTCCCCAGCACCTCACACCGACCAGCGGCCATCTTACCTCCACTGCTGCAGTCTGCTCTCAGAAGACCGGAGACGGAGGGAGACGGGAGCTGCACTGTCACTGCTGCGGATCGTCGATGGTGCGGTGAGGAACTCTCCCCTCCTGACTCCCTGTGCCCTGAACACCTTCTCCCGCTGCCTGCGGACCCGCGGGGCCATTGGTTCCCTAGCTATGTGTCTGCTTGCCTAATGTAGCCCCGAGGCCACGTGGGGGTCCTTGCACGGTGACGATCCACATGCTGCATACTGCTGAGGATATGTGAAAGTGTAATTCTATATTGCTCTACTAGAAGACCGATCTCATGGTGAGAGGGATTAAGAAAAATAAGGCCAAGACCAAGCCGGACGCGACCCCATCCCCTGCGATTCGACATTCGTCGGACCTACGTCAGTTCTTATCTACTCCAACCTCAATCCCCACTACTTCCTCAACTGTCCCGACCTCCCCGAATCTACACAGTCCGGCGGACGACATGTCATCCCCCGGGCCTCCACAGGCCCCCTCTCTGTCTGCGGAGATAAGCGAGATATTATCTCATGTGAGATCGCTCCCCACGAAGCAAGATTTCTCAGCCTTGGAGTCTCGCTTACTTTCCACCATCACTCAGGAAGTGACAGCGCTCCGACAAGATATGTCCCAAATTGCGACTCGTGTTGATGTCTTGGAACGCCATGAATCGTCTACTGTGGACTTTCTGACTAAATTTCGGGAGGCGCTATCTCAACAAAGGGACGATATTTCTTTTCTAAAATCACGCATTGAGGATATGGATAATCGCGGCCGGCGAAATAATATCAGAGTCAGGGGCTTACCTGAGAGTGTCCAACAGGCTGACCTGACAACCGCCTTAACTACGATATTTGGAGAACTTATTGACCTGGATCCGAATAAGGACATCATATTTGATAGAGCTCACCGAGCCCTCCGTCCTCGCGGCTTACCCTCCGATAGACCACGAGACGTGATTTGCAGGCTCCATTATTATGTCCAAAAAGAGGAAATAATGAGGTCGGCCCGTCAGCTGGACAGCATTGTCTTTCAAGGAGACAAGATTCAGATATTTCCTGACCTTGCCTGGTCGACCTTACAACAACGTCGAGCCCTGAAACCTCTTACAGACTGTCTCAGGAAACTCGAGCTAAAATACAGATGGGGCTTCCCTTTCTCCCTCCAGGTCTCTCATGGTGGCAAAGTCGCGAGTCTCTCCAGACCTTCGGATTCACAGGCCTTCTTCACGATCTTAGGAATTCCTCCGGTACCGTTACCAGATTGGGACGCTTTTCACCACCTACCGGAACTGCCTGTTGTGCTCCCTCCAGACGACGCGTGGCAACAAGTTCGTTCCCCACGGAGGCGGGGAGCTAATCCTGGTCCACATTCTTCAGAGCCTCCCTGAATGGGAAGTCTCGCTCCGAGTGGACGTAAACTTACTTGCTACCCATGCTACACACTGAGTTTTTGTTGTTGTTGTTTTCTCCTAAATAATGCCATGTGTCGCTCACACGTGAGATCAGTTTTTGTAACTTAGTAATAGTATGCAGTTGCCATGGTTTCAAAGATAAGCGATGTGGTATCGTCGACATGTTATTTCGGTTTAATTTTATACCGAATTCATTATCTTGTTGAAGATACTCACATACACAATTGACCAACCTTCATGAAACCTGGCCTGATAGTCTAAGGATAATATGTACACTTTTATATAAGCTTTTATATTTTTTTTTATTTTTGTGTCACTTAAGCCTCTGTACACACCTCAGTAATACCACACATTTTATTAGATTCTATCTTGTGGTCGGTCGCTGTCCTGGGCCCCCCGTAAGACCCCCACTATGCTGCATCCCCTGTCTCTTTGGACTGGGAGTCGGCAGGATTCCGCTCCTGTCCTTTTTGCAGCAGTCCTTCTTATAGTATTATCATCTCCGTCTATTGTCAAAGTATTTTATGGCGTGGATTCCCACGCTGCATCTTTTTTTTCTTCTTTTCTCTTCTTTCCCTTGCTGCTCTTCCTTTCCCTCCCCAAATGTCTGCCGTAGGAAAGACTATTGTGAAGCAATTAGATCCGACTGATAATGGGGGTGAACGATCTACATGTAACTACCCTTAACGTCAAAGGGTTGAATGTTCCTGAGAAAAGGTCTAAACTTCTTAAATGGCTTAGAGATGAGAAAGCTGACGTTGCTTTTATTCAGGAAACACATTTCAAGATGGGACATGTGCCGTCCCTAAAATGCCACTACTTTCCTCATGTTTTCCTGTCTAATAACTCTACTGGTAAGACATTGGGCGTAGCTATATTATTGGCTCGCCACCTGCCTGTTCTTAATGTGGCCTCCCATAGAATAGCTGAGGGTAGGGGGTTGTTGGTGAAATGCGACATACATGGTCAACGTTTCTCTTTTCTGAACATATACGCTCCTAACGCTAAACAGCCTTCCTTTATATCCTCAGTACTAGATAACGCGGAACCTCTCTTGGAGGGGGTGGTGGTGATGGGAGGTGATCTAAATTGGACCCTAGACCCCCGCCAGGACAATTCTAAAAAGAACTCTTGCAGGCCGGAGAGGGAGCATAGGGGAGTGAGACGCACCCTGCTTGACCACCAGCTGATTGACACATGGAGACTGACACATCCTACTGAGTTAGATTACTCCTTTTTCTCACACCCACATCAGACATACTCTAGAATTGATTACTTGTTTCTGAGCCACCGGCACCTACACCTCCTTTCTGATGCCTCTATAGGACAGATTGTGTGGTCAGATCATGCCCCAGTTAACCTCACATTACGCCTGCCTCCCAGTACACATCGCCAATGGTCCTGGCGCTTTAACGACACTTTTCTGCAGGACGCAGATTGTAGGTCCCGAATCGATAACGCTTTAGATTCTTATATTAGTACTAATGACTTAGATGATATTTCCAAAGTCTCAGTCTGGGAAGCTCACAAATGTGTCATTAGAGGGGTTTGTGTTCAGATAGGTTCCTTCCGCAAAAAGCAGAGGGAGAAACTTAGGGGTGATTTATTGTCTAAAATACAATCTCTCGAGCTCCTACACAAAAAATCCCAGACCCCACAACATTATGCCGATCTTGAAGCTGCTAGGGCAGATCTGAATAAGTTACTCTCTGATAGAATCAAGTTTTCTTATCGGAAGTGCCGTAGCAGATACTATCAATGGGGCAATAAACCTGGGAAATTACTAGCCAAAGCACTTAGGGAACAACGTGCTCTTACTTTTATTCACACGATTAAAAATAGCCACGGACAATCCCAACACCAGACACCCCACATCGCTAGGGCCTTTAGGGCATATTATTCCACCCTGTACAACCTCTCCGGCCCGACCGGAAGAATTGATAAGTTGTCTCATCAAACAGCTATAGCTGATTACTTACGGGCCTTAGACTTCCCCACACTATCCACAAAAGAAGTAGAAGATCTAGACGCCCCGTTTTCTACTGAGGAGGTTCAGAAAGCTATTGAATCCTCCCCCAACGGCAAGAGCCCCGGTCCCGATGGATACACCACTGCCTATTACAAAGCTTTTAAAGAGAAATTAGTCCCTATGCTCACGAGAGCCTTTAACACCATATCAGATCAATCGCCTTTTTCCCCACAATCTCTTGAAGCCCAAATTGCAGTTCTACCCAAAGAGGGTAAAGACCCTAGTCTTTGCTCCAGTTACCGGCCAATCTCACTGTTAAATATAGACATAAAACTTTTTGCTAAACTGATTGCAAACCGCCTCAAACTATGATTACCTGGTCTGATACATAGTGATCAAGCGGGATTTGTTTTAGGCCGAGAAGCTAGGGATAACACCTCTAAAGTGCTCAACATGATTCATTATGCCGGCCAGCTTTCATCCCCATCAATCATACTGTCGACCGATGCCGAAAAAGCATTTGACAGAGTGGACTGGGACTTTCTGGCTGGTATACTGAAGCATCTGGGACTTGGCAACGCCTGTCTTCACAGAATTTTATCTCTCTACACCTCCCCGTCCGCCAAAATTAGGATTAATGGCTCCCTTTCTGATTCCTTTCCAATCTCTAATGGCACGCGACAGGGCTGTCCACTATCCCCATTGCTCTTTGTCCTTTGCATGGAAACATTAGCTCGAAGCATTAGGGCGAACCCGAGTATTTCAGGCCTGTTGGTTAAAGGGACAGAATACAAACTGGCATTATATGCCGACGACCTACTCGCTATAATCACAAAACCGGTCACTTCTTTGCCAAACTTGATGGAAGAATTTGATAAGTTTGGAGCCCTCTCTAACTTCAAAATAAATTATTCTAAATCTATTGCCATGAATTTAACTACTCCTCCTGATACAGTAGAGGGCTTGAAACATGCCTTCCCTTTTACTTGGCATGATCACAAATTAAAATACCTGGGGGTGTTACTGACCAACGATTTATCCAAATTATTCTCCCTGAATTTTATTCCCCTATTGGCTAAGCTTCGCCTGGACTTACAGAAATGGAAGAAATTAAGACTGTCTTGGTTCGGCAGGATTAACGTAGTCAAAATGAATACCCTCCCTAGGATACTATTCTTTCTTCAGACACTTCCGATACACATCCCCCGGCTTTGGCTCCGAGACGTCCAGAATCTTATTCGTGCGTTTGTTAGGGGCTGTAAGACACCCAGGTTTAAACACGACATTTTATTTAGGAGAAAACACCACGGAGGGCAACAACTCCCACATATTCCTAACTACTACCACGCAGTACATTTGAATAGGATTTTGGAATGGACACGTGCTAAAGACCGCAAACAATGGGTCCTACTAGAGGAGGGCTGTTTCCCACACTATACTGAAATTGCACCTTGGCTCCCCACCCTTCCGAAGGCTTCACACCCCACGGTCTCCCCTACGCTCAAATTATGGGCCACGCTGAGATCCCAGAGCCACATATTCTCCAAATGGTCCCCTCTAACCTCCCTTCTCTATAACTCCGAGTTTGCTCCAGGCCTTCACGGGACAGCTTTCGCACCATGGGCGGAAGCCGGGATTTTTAGAGTCGGTCAGCTGGTGAGCTCAGGTAGGGTGCGCTCCTTCTCAGATGTTCAGTCTTCTTGGAACCTACATAGTGCTGAGTTTTGGAGGTTCCTGCAGGTTCATCATTTCATATCATCCTCTAAGAACCTCTCTGATATAACCAGGGACCTCACCGCGTTTGAAAGCCTATGCACCTCTCCCAGCTCTCCCACACATACAATCTCACAAATCTATGTGCTTATCATGGAAAACTTTTTCCCGCAACCCCCTACCTTTCTGGCTTCCTGGGAGAAGGAACTATCAGGGCTACCTTCGCAGATTAACTGGGAATCCGTATTTAAGAACGCCCAGGCGAGTTCTCTATGCTTATCGACACTTGAGACCCTCTATAAACTTATATATAGGTGGTATAGGACTCCTCGTGTTCTTAATAAAATATGTTTCCCTCTCTCTCGAACCTGTGTTGGAGATGCAAAAATGCCCCAGGAAGCTTCATACATATTTGGTGGGACTGCCCTCTCATAACCCCATTTTGGGCAGAGGTATTTAAATGCACCGAACAGATAGTGGGAGATAAGATCCCGAAAGACCCAGGTTTTTGGCTCCTCAATCACACCCCCACGGGAACACACTCCTACAAACATTCACTGTTAAGACACCTTAGCAACGCAGCAAAAGCGGTTGTTCCACTCCTTTGGAGATCCACCTCACCACCCTCGATTAAATTATGGATCTCAAAGGTCGATTACTTTTTAGATATGGAAGACTTTGTCTCCTTCTCATCCGGGAAAACCGTTAACTTTATAGCTATTTGGTTTCCCTGGTACGACTTTAAAGACACACCTCTGTATCGGTCCTATATGACGACATAACCCCCCTCATATTCATATTCATATTTCGATTATGATGTCTCTTTAATATGGCTCAAACCCTCAAATGGTGGAGATCCCCTCCCCTCCGTCCCCCAAACAACCTGTCCCCACTGTGCAGACTCTCACACCTGACTCTACCCGTCTTAATTTACCCTCTCTTTTTCTTTTTTCTTCTTCTCTTCTCTCTCTTTTTCCTCTTTCCCATTTTCCTATACTTTTTTGTTAAAATGTTTCTCATTTGTAAGTTCTGATGTTGTAAGCGAAGCAGACAAAGTATTTTTATACTCTGGGCGCTTTATGTATATTGGACTGACATATATGATATGTGATGTTTTTGTCCCCCCTTTCTTTTTGGAAAAGTATTTCTGTAATGTTTTGTCTGCTGCTTTACTTAATAAAAAACAGTTTACACAAAAAAAAAAGTTATACAGAAAGTTCAATTCCATTTCACCAAGGAAATGGAATATATACAGCTACTTCACCCCTAGTACGCCGCTGTGCACTTTGGCATGACTTTATTACAGACGGTGAGGGAGCACGGTTCTTTTCCAAAGACTCTCAACCTGACCCCCTTCAATTTAGTCTGAATGAGAACGAGAGAGAGCTTGACTATGACTCTGCTACCGACCTGTAAATGGTTTTTCTGTATTGTACTCTTCTTATGGCACCTTCTCTACAACCCAGTGACGGGACTACCAGCGGTGCAACCAGTGCATTGCACCGGGGCCCGCTGGGGTGAAGGGGCCCACAGCCACCCACATTACAATGAGTCACGTTGACTCATTGTATGCCGCGGCCAGCGCTGTGCCCCCGCCGCCAGTGTCCACAGTCACACCTCACTCATTTGTTCTAGCGGCCTGAAGTGACAGGGTCTCGGCCGGAGCAGGAGGAGGGTCCAGTCCACTCTTCTCTCTCCTCTTCTCCTCCCCCAAGTCTTGGCTGCCATCGTTATTGGAACGACCAAGCTCTCCCCTCGGCTCCTCCCCCAAGCTCTTCTAGTGTGACTCATGATGGGGCACATTTTGGTTCTCCGTATCAGCTACTGTACATGATGCTGATATCTTCCGCCCTCTCTCCTAACCGCGCTTCTCACGGCTGCCTGCCTTCTTAGAACAGCTAAAGTGTGATGCTGTAAGCAATGCAGGACGGGCCGGTGACGGGCTGGAGAGGGGTCATCTTCATTTCGCTATACCAACATTCTGCCATTAAAGCACCAGAGCCTGGAGCCCCCTCTGGACTAGGTGCGACTCCACAGGATCTGCAGGCAGCTAAGGGGCTGGGGCACATGATGAAGTGCACGCCCCATCCTCCCATCTCCTCTCCCCCAACCCTCTCTCACACGAGGAGCTGCTTGCTCTGCACTGGAGGAGGACAGAGCTGTGTGTGCAGGGCGGCACTGCACCGGAGGAGCAAACTGCTTCCAGAAAGCCAGGTTTACGTTCAGCAACAACTGGTGAGTTGTGAAGGGAGTGGGAAGTCTGGATTTTGTAAAGTATGAGGGGGGGGGAGGGGTGTTGTCGTGTATGGGAGTGTAATAGTGTATGGGAGAGAGTGTCTGGGTGCTGTAGTGTATGAGGGGGTGTCTGGGTGCTGTAGTGTATGAGGGGGTGTCTGGGTGCTGTAGTGTATGAGGGGGGTGTCTGGGTGCTGTAGTGTATGAGGGGGGTGTCTGGGTGCTGTAGTGTATGAGGGGGGTGTCTGGGTGCTGTAGTGTATGAGGGGGGTGTCTGGGTGCTGTAGTGTATGAGGGGGGTGTCTGGGTGCTGTAGTGTATGAGGGGGGTGTCTGGGTGCTGTAGTGTATGAGGGGGGTGTCTGGGTGCTGTAGTGTATGAGGGGGGTGTCTGGGTGCTGTAGTGTATGAGGGGGGTGTCTGGGTGCTGTAGTGTATGAGGGGGGTGTCTGGGTGCTGTAGTGTATGAGGGTGGTGTCTGGGTGCAGTAGTGTATGGAAGGGGGTGTCTGGGTGCAGTAGTGTATGGAAGGGGGTGTCTGGGTGCTGTAGTGTACCAGAGGGGCTGTCTGGGCGCTGTAGTGTACCAGAGGGGCTGTCTGGGTGCTGTAGTGTACCAGAGGGGCTGTCTGGGTGCTGTAGTGTACCAGAGGGGCTGTCTGGGTGCTGTAGTGTACCAGAGGGGCTGTCTGGGTGCTGTAGTGTACCAGAGGGGCTGTCTGGGTGCTGTAGTGAACCAGAGGGGCTGTCTGGGTGCTGTAGTGTACCGGAGGGGCTGTCTGGGTGCTGTAGTGTACCGGAGGGGCTGTCTGGGTGCTGTAGTATATGGGAGGGGCTGTCTGGGTGCTGTAGTGTATGGGAGGGGTTGTCTGGGTGCTGTAGTGTATGGGAGGGGGTGTCTGGGTGCTGTACTGTATGGGAGGGGCTGTCTGGGTGCAGTAGTGTATGGGAAGGAGTGTCTGGGTGCTGTAGTGTAAGAGGGGGTATCTAGGTGCTGTAGTGTATGAGGGGGGTGTCTGAGCGCTGTAGTGTATGAGGGGGGGGTGTCTGGGCGCTGTAGTGTATGAGGGGGGGGCTGTCTGGGTGCTGTAGTGTATGAGGGGGGGGGGGCTGTCTGGGTGCTGTAGTGTATGAGGAGGGGTGTCTGGGTGCTGTAGTGTATGAGGAGGGGTGTCTGGGTGCTGTAGTGTATGAGGGGTGTATGGGTGTTGTATTGTATGAGGGGTTTGTCTGGGCGTTCTAGTGTATGAGGGGGTGTATGGGTGTTGTAGTGTATGTGGGGGGCGTCTGCGTGTTGAGGAGGTGTTGTTGCTGCAGAGGTATTAGTGCTGGATATGAGAGGGAGTGTCTCGGTGCTGCTGGGGTGTTGGTAATGAATGTGTGCTTGTGTAGGTGGGGGGCACCAACCTCTATTTCTCAGGAAGGGTCCACAGGTTATCCACAGGATAACAATGGGATATGATGACGCGACAGCGGATTGGCACCAAACGATCACAAGCTTTCCGGCCTCCCAGGATGCAACGGGCCCGTCCATATATCCCGCCCACTGGCTCAGGCAAATCAGTTTTTTGTTTGGTGCGGCAGGAGTCGGACCATGGTCAGAGGGCTGCTGTTTTTTTAGCAGCCTCAAGCTTTCTTATTTTATTTTATAGTCTTACTATTTTCTTTGAGTGATCTTTCTAAAAAAGCGTCTTACACGCATATTGGAAAGAGTCGCTCCAACAACTTTCCGCCGGGTCGCGACAACGCTTACCCACGAGTACAGTGCTGTTTCGGCGGGCGTCTGTGTCGGATATACTAGCAGGTCCAGCAGACGTTACCAGGCTGTGGCCAGAGCACGGGGAGAAGGTAAGGCATCGGTTCCGCGTAGCATGCATGGAATACAGACACAGCCGCACTGTTTTGGGAGGAGACTACCAAACAGTAGCTGACGCGCCGCCACCACGGGTGCTCCAGCGCTAGGTCTTAGGGATCATAGGCACCAGGAATAGCATGAGGCCGTTATCCCTAGGGTTGATGTCAGCAGTGGGGAGTCAGACGCTCTCCTGGTCGCCCTCCCCCCGGTTCATGACCAGTTTCTGCCGAGTCTCCCGCCATGAACTGTTTCCTCGCCTCCGTCTCAGACGCTGCCAGAGGGGACTTGGTCGCAGCAGAAGACCTCTGCGTCGGGTGTTCACTGAGCGCTACCACGAGAGATCCGGTCGCAACATAGGCGGCTGTGTGACCACTGTGTCTATGTTCACTGAACGTTACCGTGAGGAGACTCGGTCGCAGCATAGGCGGCTGTGTGACTGGTGCGTCTGTGTCCACTATAGGTTCCTGGAGCGGCAGTGTATACCAGTAGCGTCTGGATCCACTCAGCGTTCGTTAACGTATTGATCGATCACTGGAAGCGGGGTGAGTCTCCCTGTATCCCACTCTACTGAGTACGGGCTATACAGCACTAAATTTCTATCTACTTTGTCAGTATGAATAGTTAAGTGCCTATTGCATATGAGTCTGTGTACATTTACTGTGGTTTTCTTCGCATTGCGTCTGAATACGTTAGATCTGTTTTACAGGATTCAGTAAATGTTCGCTAAGTGTTTGTAGTTGATGATGTGCTCACATGACTACTATATAACATGTGACTGACTGCTAGTGTGATTGCTGACTTTAATAAATGTTTGTCAGTTGTTTCTGCTGATCCTCAATGCTGGTGCATGGGTAGGGTCAGATTGATATCACTTTAGAAGGTTAAAGTGATTACAGGCACAAACTGTGTGGAACACTGAAAGTGCTGATTATTTATCATGTCTCTGAGCGGCAAAGGTGACGAAGGTACACTTAGAGCAACACTCATATCATGTTTGTCTTGCAAAACTGTATTATCCTCTCAGAATCTGGTTCAGGATAATTTATGTGCAAATGGTTTTGCTTTTCAGCAGAACACAAGGCAGATCCCTGTACACCATCAGGTACAGATAGATCCGCCTTGGGCTATGTTTGCACAGACCTTGTCCAGTATAGCTGAACGGATAATTCCTACAGTTTCTGTACCAGGAATGGGGTACCCATACATTCA